>NW_025780937.1:0-43531 GCF_021130785.1 Homalodisca vitripennis | reverse complement strand
TCTAGCTCTAGACCACATGAATTTGTATCAGTGAACCAGGAAATCTAAAATTTTGGTTGTTTTAAGGACCCCAGATAGTCCTTCCACTCATGCCACACTTGGTATGAGAAAGTAGCCGATGTTCAGATCTGTCTTGTATAATAGATACAAGAGAGGTCCTGTAATTGAGCATGAAGGTTGATAAATCGCGACAAACAAGAAATCTAGGACATAATTTCAAATTTTATTTTCGAATTTTGACAAATTAAGATGGCCATTTAACAAGGTAAACAGTGTTATACACAACTAAAAACTAGTGTAAGATTTTATTAATAGCAAAATTATTGACTTTATAGCTGATTAAAAAAATATCCAAAAATGTACTTGTCTGAGTGAGGCGACATTCTACTCTATTGAAAGTATGTATTGAGCCGGGGCTCAGTTTGTTCTTCCCGTTTCTCCATGGCTGGCTAATTCACCGACTTTCGGCAGGGTTCCCCCGTGAGTGCCGTCAGCGGGACTGATGCGGCGAGTCTTGCCCACAGCACTGAAACCAACTGAATGCCCGCGCCCTGCCAGCGCTATTGGACCGGCATCCAACCGGAGTGTAGTGCTCCCATTAATTTCTTCTGGAACAAGGTTGGATCAGAAATGTTTTTTTACTTCTTATACCCCTTGAGAGGATAGGCTTGTATGGAGCGCTGCCAGATGTTAGATCTGGAGGAGGGCCAGTATATTAGCCAGTATTATTTAGTTTAGTTACATGAACTGAAGGGGAGGATTTCATCTTTAATTTCGGATTCGTGGAGGCAACTAAGCCCCCCCGCCTCCTTCGAAAATTGGCTTTAAATATTTTTTTTTTTAATTTTCGGCTACAAACTTGAAACCAAATTACTTTTTAAAATTAGTGGGCCTAGAAATTCTACAACCTTTTCCCTTCCCTCAGTTCATAAAAAATTACCTGTTAAAATTTTTAGATTTACTACTGCCGTACCTGATATTATGTTATTTAGTATATTATATTATTTATTTATTATGTTATTGTTTCTATTTATTATGTTATTGTCTTTATTGGAATTCTATTGATTGTTGTTATTTAGTTATTAAGTTACGCGGTGCACCGTGGTGCTGAAGTAATTGTATTTTGCATGGAAATGTTTGCCACCTACTAATTATATTTCTTGTACTCGAAATCTTGTCTCTTTTTGTCTCTTCCTTCCCACTAGTGGCATGTGATTGTTTTTTTTTTTATGATTTGCTCCGAGTTTGGGAGGGGCACGCTTCCGAGGCCTCCTGTATTTTTCACTAACTCGGAACAAAATGGTAGCAGAGCGTGGTTACGTGTTTTTTACCCTCTGCGGGCCCGGGGTTTTTGTTTTGCCACTGGTGGTGAGAGAGATGAGTTGAAGTTGTTAGTTGACTTCCTGCGCCTGTGCCGTCTCGCTGTGCTATTTTCCGCCGATCGACAGGAAAGTGTGTGAACCTATTTATTTCCTGATTATTGTTACTTGTGTGTTTTTGTTATACATTGTCATCGTTGTTTTTTTTCCTGGTTTTGTTCTGGTACGGCGTAGTGTTTTGTTGCGGTATTTTGGTTTCGCTGCCGTGTTTCGTGGACGGCAGGAATTCTGGGGACCCTGCTGAGAGTGTTGTCTCACTAAGTTATTCACTAGTCGCCTTAGTTATTGCTTTGTTAGTTGTTGACTTCGAGTCAGTGTGTGTTACTTGTTAGTCTGTGTCATTTATTTATTTATCATGCCTGTCTCTCTGGTGCCTGAATACTTGTTGAAGGAGGATCTCCATTTTGAGTTGTTGGCTCGTGGGCTTACTCCGGGTTCCGACTGCGAGTCCATGCGGAAGCAACTGCGTGATAATATGGAACTGGACACGACCTGGCCTAGAGATTTGACGTTCCAGAAGCAGAGGCCTATTTTGGAGGCTAAGTTTGGAGACGTTTGAGAATAGTCAGGAGGACTGGTTTGGAGTCGCCGCCTACTGGCCGAGAGAGGGCTAGGTATTTGTCCCGGCTTACCCATCTACATATGAGGCTGTCGCTACTTAGAGCCAAGCTTACCAGTTCTGGTGATAAGGAGTGGTTGGAGGAACGCGTCACCTTTGTTGACGGCCTGCTGACTGTACTCGAGAGGGACGAGGGGGCAAAGGCTCCTGAAAAAACTTTGTCTGCGATTGACTCTGCTGCGGCTGTTAAGGGTGAATGCCGGATCCCTGGGTCAGTTGTTGCTGATTTTGATGTGGGCGTTGCGTCGGGGGTGTCTGGGGTGGACGGGGCCCGGGGGCCTGTGACCCAAATGCCTGCTGGATCTGGGGGACTGGGGACTGTGGTGACGGGATCCTTTGTTTCAGTATCACAAGCTTCCGAACCCACTTACCCCGTTGCTGCAGCGACTACCAACGGTGGATGGTCTAGATACTGAAGCCTTGCTGTGGTTTCTTTCTGAGATCCTGCGACTGCATGACTTGCCTGGTCCTTCAGGGAGCGAGCTTCCTGCATGTCATCTCTCCGTTTTGTAGGCCACCTTTGGGTGACTGTCTGGTTCGAGTTCTCCAGAGGGGTGGTACCCTGGATGATTTTCATAGGGAGGCATTGGATTTCTTTGTTCCTGGTCAGTTGAGGGAACGTCTCCGTGTGGAGAAATTCTTTAGGCCTCAGGGCAACGGAGAGAGTTTGGCTAAGTTTGTGGCCGAGGTGAGGGACACTGATAGGGTGTTAAGGCTCAATATCCCCGAAAGTACTGTGGTCACCACCATTCTTGAGGGTCTCAATCCTGAAGAGAGGTCCCGTCTAGTTTTTGCTGGTCGCCCTTCCACCTTTTCTGAACTGGACCGTCTGTGCATTGCTTCGCGCAGCGTGCAGTTTGCTGACCGGCAGAGGGCGGAGAGGAACAATCATCGTTCCATCCAGCCCTCCAGGGCTGTCACGGGCCGTACAGAATCCCGTGGATGGGCCACATCACTCTGGTGGGCTTCATCCACCCATCTGCTATGCCTGTGGTGAACGAGGTCATACTCGTCGGGAGTGTCCTAGGAGATATCGCACTGGTCCAAAAAACTAGATCAAAGGGGGGTTTTCTCTGAAGTTCCCCCGAGGTCTAAGAAAAAAATTTCAAAAAAATAGTACCTGTGCGAAAAATTTGATTAATAGTTTGGACACTATGAGCCTAGCAGAAAAGGGAAACCTACGGCTTAGGACAGCATCTTCGGTGTGCCCTTATATCAATATCTTAGTGGGAGACTCAGTGCATAAGGCCCTAGTTGATTCCAGGGTCAGCCTGTAGCCTCATCTCTTCCCGTCTTTTTGAAGCCATTTCAAAGGTTAGGTTTGGTGAAGCACACCGAGGAGTCTTCTTTAAACTTGCTGGACTGCTTCTAATTCCCCCTCTTCCAATTTCGAAGAAGGCTTCAATCAAGTTTAAGGTTGAATATTTTTCATGGGTGTGGAGCTTCCTTGTGGCCCAGGACCTGAGTATGGATTGTATTTTGGGGGCGGATTTTATTCAAAAGACTGGTTTGGTGCTGGATCTTCAGGCGGGCCAGTCTTATTTCAAATTCAATCGGCGAGTGTCAGTCCCCTTTTCTGATAAATGCAAATCGACGCCGCAGGTTGTGGAGGTGGAGTGTGAGGAAGGTTCTGCCCCTGGGGACCCGTTCGGTCACTTGGATGAGGAGCAAGCTGGGGTTCTCCGTGAGCTTTGCTCAAGATTTCCGGAGGTCCTCACACCCAAGCTCGGTTCTACCCATCTCATTGAATATGAAATTCGTCTGACTGACACTCAGCCAGTACGCTCCCACCCATACAAGTTGGCTCCTCCAAAGATGGAGGTTATGCGTGGTATCATCAAGGATCTCTTGGATCAAGGAGTTATTGAGCCCTCAAACTCATCGTATGCCAGTCCAGCGTTCTTGGTTCCAAAGCCTAATGGAAAACATCGTATGGTGGTTGACCTAAGAAAACTTAATGCCAAAATTGAAATAGACTCAGTGCCTCTCCCCGATCTCCATTCTGCTTTTGATTGGTTCGGTAAGGCCAAATTTTTCACTATATTTTGATTTGAACCAAGCATATCATCAGATTCCGTTGAAGAAGGAATCACGTCCTCTCACGGCCTTCTGTGTTCCGTGGAATTTGTATCAGTACCGATCTGTGCCTATGGGGCTAGCTGTGGGGGGCCCAAACGTTAACTAGGTTGCTTGACTCCATCTTCCACGATGTGAAGTTCAGGTATGTCTTTATTTATCTTGATGACCTTCTGGTCTACAGTGAGTCTTTCACGGAACACGTTAAACATCTTGAGGAGGTCTTGGTTAGGTTGGGTAGGGCTGGCCTTACAGTCAATCCGGAGAAGGTGTCTTACGCCAAGTCTGAAATATCGTTTCTTTCTTCTCGGTCACCTCGTGTCGTCTAGGGGTGTATCTATAGACCCTGCCAGGACCCAAGGCATTCGAGATTTCCCTCCTCCGAAGGATGCCAAGGGTGTTGCCAGATTCATCGGCATGGTTAATTTCTACCGTAGGTTTATTCCTGACTTTGCCGAGGTGGCCGCCCCTCTGAACGCCTTAAGAAGGAAAGACGCAAAGTTCGTTTGGGGTGAAGATCAAGAACGTGCTTTTCAACTGCATAAGGAGGCAATTATCCAACCTCCTGTGCTGCGAATACCGGACTTTAGTAGGCCCTTCATCTTGCAGACTGACTCCTCATCCTGTGCTGTAGGAGCTGTGCTTTCTCAAGAATTCGACGGTGCTCGGCAACCTATAGCTTTTGCATCTAGGACTTTGACCCTTCAGGAAAAGAAATCTTCTATTTATGAGCTGGAGTGTCTGGCGGTCGTTTTCGGCATGGATAAGTTTCGGAGGTTCCTAGAGCATTCCGAATTTCTGCTGGAAACTGACAAGGCTCTTTCCTGGTTATTGGCCCATCCTCGACAACTCGGGAAGATTGGTCGCTGGGTTGTCAAAATTGCGGCCTTTAAATTCAGGGTGCAGCACATTCGCGGTACCCAAAACGTCGTCGCCGATGCTCTTTCTAGAATGTATCATCTACCCAGCGATCCTGTTGATTCTCAAGCACCGTTGTGTGGGACTGTGATGTTGGATTTCCCTGCTGCCTTTGAGAGTTTTTGGCTCTCACCAACTTCAAGACCCCGAGTTGTCAAACATCATTGGTGAGCTCCAGGAGGGAGAAGCCCACTCTCCTTACTTCTTGTCCAAGGGTGTCCTCTGCTGTCGTGCCCGACGCGGAGGTGGTCCCAAGATTGTTCTGCCGAGTGCCCTCATACCGATGGTCTTTTCCTACTTTCATGTTTCTCCCGTGGGCGGTCATTTAGGAATTCACAAGACCATCGCTAAAATCAGAGATAAGTTTATCTGAAAGAGTATGGACAGAGACATTGCTGGTAGAGTACGAGCTTGTCATCTTTGCTCGGTCAGTAAACCAGCACAAAATACCAAATTAGGACTTCTTTCCTCCGAGGTGGCGGAGCGGCCTCTTGAGAAAGTGTTCATTGACTATGTGGGACCCTTTCCCCGTAGCAAGTCAGGGAACACCTCCCTGCTTGTTGCTGTGGATGCTTTCTCTAAGTTTTGCTGGTTGATTCCTCTTAGGAGTGCCACGGCGTCGCTCACCGTCAAGGCACTCAAGTCCCGCCTTCTACAGAATTTTGGAGTGCCCGCCACCTTCGTCTCAGACAACGGCACACAATTCGTGTCGAGGGAGTTTCATCGCTTCTGTTTTGGGCATGGAATCAAACATGTTACGACATCTCCTTACTACCCCCAGCCTTCTCATGCTGAGCGGTTCAACCGCAATCTCAGAGCCGCCCTCATCGCTTATCACGCTGAGAAACAAACTACCTGGGATGAAAACCTGAGCTGGCTTCAGTTAGCCTTCAATTCTGCTCTTCACGAAAGTCATGATTCCACGCCTTTCCAGGTCATGTTTAGTCGTCCTCCTTCTGATCCCTTGTCTAATCTCTGGAGTCTGGATAGTCTTCTACCAGTGCCTGGTACTCCCAATGTGAGTGACACTTGGGAAGCAGTCAGGGTTAAGCTCCTACAGTCTAGGGAAAGGGTGAGGAGAAAATTCAATAAAGGACGTATTGCTAACCCCTTCCAGGTGGGGGATCTTGTCTTTTGTAAGGCCCATCCGGTCAGTTCGGCCGTGGATAAACGGGCAGCCAAACTTTGCTATCGGTGGACAGGTCCTCACCGGATTCTTCGTTTTCTCTCCCCAGTTACTGCTGAGTTGGTTGATCCCGTATCGGGGAGGTTGTGGCGGAAGGCCCACGTTTCTCATCTGAAGGCCTTCCGTGGTGATACCTCTGGTCATGCTCTGGATACTGGTGCGGCTGCGGGGGTGTCCGGGGACTGATCACCCCTGGTTTTCCCTGTGGTGTCGTTTTACTCTCTTTCTATTTTCTTCTTTCTCCAAGAGAGGCGCCTCTCAAAATTTCAGGAGGATCGTGTTTTGTCTGCCTCCTGCTCAGGACTTCGGTTCCTGTTAGGGTTCTCGACTTCCCGTTTCCTGTGCCAGAGCTTGTTGGTTCTTCTTTCAGTGGGGGAGAGGTTTTGTTTGGGGTTGCACCCTTTTTAGTGGGGGAGGTTGAGCCGGGGCTCAGTTTGGACAATTTATTTTTGTCTTTTATTTTGCCCACCTCGGCCACTCTTGTCAGTCGGTGGGGGAGTCACTCCGTCAGAGTATTGATTTTCTGCCTGGTTGAGGTCAGCTGGTTGACCTTGACTAGTTTACCGACCAGCTGTTCACCGGCACCGGCTCTGGCTCTGGCTACTGTTCGGAGCGGTCAGACACGTTCGGAGAAGCTTACTGTGTTCTGGCTGTTTCTCTGTTCTTCCCGTTTCTCCATGGCTGGCTAATTCACCGACTTTCGGCAGGGTCCCCGTGAGTGCCGTCAGCGGGACTGATGCGGCGAGTCTGCCCACAGCACTGAAACCAACTGAATGCCCGCGCCCTGCCAGCGCTATTGGACCGGCATCCAACCGGAGTGTAGTGCTCCCATTAATTTCTTCTGGAACAAGGTTGGATCAGAAATGTTTTTTACTTCTTATACCCCTTGAGAGGATAGGCTTGTATGGAGCGCTGCCAGATGTTAGATCTGGAGGAGGGCCAGTATATTAGCCAGTATTATTTAGTTTAGTTACATGAACTGAAGGGGAGGATTTCATCTTTAATTCGGATTCGTGGAGGCAACTAAGCCCCCCGCCTCCTTCGAAAATTGGCTTTAAATATTTTTTTTTAATTTTCGGCTACAAACTTGAAACCAAATTACTTTTTAAAATTAGTGGGCCTAGAAATTCTACAACCTTTTCCCTCCCCTCAGTTCATAAAAAATTACCTGTTAAAATGTTTTAGATTTACTACTGCCGTACCTGATATTATGTTATTTAGTATATTATATTATTTATTTATTATGTTATTGTTTCTATTTATTATGTTATTGTCTTTATTGGAATTCTATTGATTGTTGTTATTTAGTTATTAAGTTACGCGGTGCACCGTGGTGCTGAAGTAATTGTATTTTGCATGGAAATGTTTTGCCACCTACTAATTATATTTCTTGTACTCGAAATCTTGTCTCTTTTTGTCTCTTCCCACTAGTGGCATGTGATTGTTTTTTTTTTATGATTTGCTCCGAGTTTGGGAGGGGCACGCTTCCGAGGCCTCCTGTATTTTTCACTAACTCGGAACAGTATCATAAACATACAAAATTTTAACCGGATCATATTTACCATAATTCTTAGTTTATAGAGTGTCTTACATTAGGATTCTAAAACACTAGAATGATATTATTCAAATTACTATTCATACCTATTTATGATAATATTTAATGTTTGTAGGTATACTCGGGTTTATATGGTTTGCTGTTTGGTGGACTGTGGTGAAGGACAAACCGGAAGACGACCCTCACATCTCCACAGAGGAACTAAAGTACCTTAGAGATAATCTTGATTGTGGACCTAATGACTCTATTCCTAAACATGTAGGTATTATTTCTTATTGGTGAAGACAATCACTTGAAGAATTGAACAAGTTTTATTTCTGTCTATGTGTCTGTTTGCATAATATCTTGAGAACGATTTGACCTATGTACTTGAAATTTTACATGAAGCTTCTACATCGAGTTTAAACGTGGTGTGTCTTTATTGTAAATTTGCTGAGCATTAGAGAACTTTTTTACATTGACCTTACGGGTAACCATGATGCCAACGAGAAATTCGAATAATGAATAACGTAGTACACAAAGTAAAATCATATGGCATTTTACTAAGTAACATAGTAGCACATGTACTTAATTATCCGTATGATATTTTAAACACAGCTCAATCATCTATAGACTTTAAATTTTGCATTATTCTTCATTTCTACATAGCTTGTAGGGAGAGTTGTTCACATTTCTACATAGCTTTGAGGGAGAGTTGTTCACATTTCTACATAGCTTGGAGGGAGAGTTGTTCACATTTCTACATAGCTTGGAGGGAGAGTTGTTCACATTTCTACATAGCTTGGAGGGAGAGTTTTTCACATTTCTACATAGCTTGGAGGGAGAGTTGTTCACATTTCTACATAGCTTGGAGGGAGAGTTGTTCACATTTCTACATAGCTTGGAGGGGGAGTTGATCACATTTCTTTTCTGTTTGTTTTGTCATTCCGACTCTCTCTGTTCACAGGACATTTGAGGAATGACATTTCTTAGAGACTTGGAATTTGCATGCTATCACAGCAATGACTGTTGCGCGAATCCTGTTATTGTTTATCCTTTTATTGTGAAATGCTTCTTGTTTTAAATTTATTAACCAGCACTCAAATTGTTACAATTTACCAATTAGTGAATTGCATGTAATTTATTTGTTAATTTAAAAAATGTTAATTTCAATTAATTTTTGTATTAATCTTAAGTGTGTCGCCAGCATTAAAGGGTATACAATAATAGAAACTGTTATGGCGTCTCATTTCTGTTGCAACACAGATGCTTGCTTACCTTTTGTAAGGTCTTCCTCTTTAGAGAATTTTCTACCTAATTTTAATGCCGCCCATACATTTGTTTTGGTTTAAAAATTATAATATTATTGAATATTGTGAACGTAAAATTCTCCTGTGTGACAGGTTTGCACCTTACACAAAGCACATAACACACAGCACATATTAGCAACCTCAATAAAAGAGGCAACAACAATGCTAAATTTTGACAGCAGTTGATGTATTACATCATACAATTGTCACTAGAATGCAGTGCCATAAAGAACAGAAAGTGTTGTTTTTAAAATCTGCAAACACACTGATCCAAATTGAAAATGTAGGTATAGCCTGATATTGCATTTGTCGCCTCAGACCTGACCCTCGGTGTGTCCAACACATACTAGAACAACATGTCTTCAGATGGCTACTCATGATGTTTATATCTTTACTATGTCTAACTCACTACTGTGTCTGTTAATGGTTGTATTTTAACAAATTACCTTCCTACAGAAGTACATAAGCACTTTTAAAATAGCAGTTTTTAAATGAGAGATGTTTATTCTACAATTCATAATCCCGAAACAACTTTTAATTCCAAAGCATTGAATTACAGGGTCTTGGGTCTAAACCTTACTGTCAGAAAGCAAGGTAAATGTATATATATATATATATATATATATATATATATATATATATATATATATATAAGTAGATAGTAATATGGCGGTTCTAGCGCACTTTTGGGACAGTCAGAAAATCAATGTAAAATACTGTTCATTGAACCATAAAAGAATCTATAAATCATGAACAAAAAATAAACGAATCTATAGCTGTTTGATTCTACTTTCTTAAGCTGTGCTTTGTAAAATGTTGTCAAATCTGCTACGAATAAAGGAAAAATCTTCGAAATCTTAATAAAATTTAATCAATTTAAAACATTTTTACTAAAAATATACTGTACTTTAATAAAAAACTTTTCTACTAAATAAACAACATGAACTCACCAAAGTCTCTACAATTTCTAGCATTAAAACAGTGCAACAAAGATGAATTCAGTGAATTGCCGGGTTTATTTTCAACAACAGTTGATACCGTCTTCGATACTTTCCTTAAATGATACAGAATTCAAAGAACTTGTAAAGTCTTTTGCAGAAAAAACGTCTAATGGAGTGTTTTACTATCGGCAAAAAACTAAAAAAGTAAGGGATTACATATTTAATATAATTACGAAAGATATTGAAAAGAAAAGTAAAAAATAAACAAACAGAGAGTTTTTCATCGTTTTTTTATGACATTTTTCCCATATTATACGTTCTTTCAAGATAATCAAGACTTAATTGATGAATTTCTTAGGAATTTTTGTGAGTATCAAGATTTATCAACACAATTCATTAAAGAGCATTATAGAATTTTTCTTATAGAATATAGCCACATTTTGTGTGAAACAAAAGGTATTACTGTAGATAATATTCCATGTGATTCCTATGAAGAAAGACACCAACTATGGTTATCAAAACAGTACTATGACGTGGGGAGGGACTGCAAGTTTTAGAGCACAACTGAAAAGACTTTATTCTACAAAGTTAATTGTTATAATTTCTTTATCTTTTATAGTCTTCTTTCCAGTAACAATCAAGTGTAATTTTTCATTTTTGTTTAATTCTTTAATCTTTTTTTCATCCAAAACAGTCAAAAATCTGTTCGGCAAGTGTACTTTACAATCTTCCAACTCGGCAATTATTGTAAACCCGAATTTATCTTTCATTTTCTCCAAATTCAAGATTCTATGTTTCTTCCTTTCTTCCAATTCATTTAACTTCTTATACTCTTTAAACTTACATTCCTCCAATATCATTTAACTCTTTCAAGAACTCCATTTAAATAGAAAAAATTTAAAGACGGAAAAAATGAAATTTGCTAACAATCACTCGAGAAGTCGGGTGATCTGTAATTGTTATTTTTCCATCAACAGGCATAACATTTCCAGTTGCAGTCTTCAGAATCACATCATCGTCTTCTGCTCTTATAAAACTTAGATATATAAACTGATAATTTCTTTTCGATTTGATCAAGTTTTTTTGCTTCTTCTGAAGTTACGTTCGCCATTTATTTAGGAAAATTTTGAAACGTAAACGTGGAACGTGGAAACGTGAACACGAAACGTGAACACGGAACGTAAAACGTGAACGTGGAACGTAAAAACGTGAACGTGAACGAGAACGTGAACGAGAACGTGAACGAGAACGTGAACGAGAACGTGAACATGAACGAGAACGTGAACACGAAACGTGAAACATGAACGTGAACGTGGAACGTGAACAGATTTACCGTTTTTTTTTTCTGTTATTTTCATAATGTAAATAAAAATTAAAGATAATATAAAAATAGTTGTAACAAATATTTTATCAAGTAGATTTGTCAGACCACTGAGCAGCATTTATGTTAGAAAATTTATTCAAATATTTTCCATTTTTAGGCTTCAAAGTTAGATTAATAGTTAAAACCGTAGTCTTCTTTCCAAAATTTTATCACACAACTCAATAAAGTGGTTTAAAACTCATATCAGATCCCACATAATTGTTATAAATCTTTCTGGAATAATGATCATCTTGTTTAAAAACACACAACATATTCAAATTATTTCTTATAACTTGTTTATCAACCTTTGAAAAGCATTGAGAAAGATAGATACAAGATATGTTTTTGTGACGAGACATTACGAAATATTCTTTAATAACGTCTTGATTTTCTAAAATACAATCATCGAAAACGATTAAAGAATTTGGTTTACATTCGCTTAAGTGAACTATGTCCTCGGAAGCATTATAAAAATGTGATATTTTTTTGTTTAAGTTTTTCTCAATATTTTCAAATCTTTCTTGTAATTTTTTATAGGCGTCTTGTTCTAAAGATTTACTAAAAAACATACAAATTGGAATAAGGAATCAACCTATTGTAGATAAAATTCAATAATAAAGTTGTTTTTCCCACATCCACTTGAACCAACAATTAACAATCTGATTGGTTGATCTTTCTTATTTTCTTCAAACGTTTGAAGTTTTATCTGATCTTTTTGCTTTAAAAATTTCTCCATTTAAATAGAAGATTTTCATCTTGAAGCAACGCTTGTGAAAATGAAGCTGTTCAAGTTGACTTCAGAAAGCTCTCAATTATTTTTAAACTTGGAACATCCTATACACTTAGAGGAAGAATCAAATTATTTTATCGGTTTAAGCGGTTTTTTATTCTGACAATTTTGTAATAAATATTAGTGAAAGTTCTCCTTACTGCATAGGATTTAGTGAGAAGAACATAACAAAATACTATGGTTTAAACAAAGGATATTATACTTTCGATCAAATAAAAAATTCCCTTAAAAATTATCTGAAAACATTCAAACAATCAGATAAATCTTTAAACTTTGACGAAAACAAGTTTGAAATGCAAAAAAATTATCTCTCTAATAAAATTCAAATAAAATCACCAGTAAGAATAATGTTTTCAGCAATTATTGTAGAATTGTTAGGGTTTGTTCAAGAAACTATTGAGCCAAATCAGGTATATTTAGGAAATAAAACGCCAAAATTTAGACCGTTTGATGTAATTGAAGTGCACTGCAATCTCGTTGAACCTAGTTTTGAAAATCATACCGAACATTTACACAAAGAATCTGAAATTTTGTACACTTTTTTCCCAAATGTTGCTTATGGATCAAAAATCAGTGAAAAACCAAATGAAATCGATTATATTCCAATTAGAAAAAATATTAAAAGAATTCAAAAAATCGTTCTAACTATACAAGACTCTGAGGGAAATTTATTAAATAATGAGAGTAAAACAACAATATATTTAAGATTGCAAGTAACTAGTTAAATTTCTTTCTATCTAAATGGAGTCAGTTGTGAATCTACTCAAATTCAATAATAAAGAAATTTTAACATTTGTTGACGAAAATAATGAATTTTGGTTTAAGGCGAAAGACGTTGCAGAGGTGTTAGAATATAAAGATACGAAGAAAGCAATTAAAGAACATGTCAAAGAAAAATATAAAAAAAGCTTCGAAAACATACATTCTGAAAGTAGGGGTGATTCGCCCCCGCCTTCAAACTTTCAAAAAAACACTGTTTTCATAAATGAAGCAGGCATATATTCTTTAATCTTGAAATCTAAAATGAAAATAGCAGAAATGTTTCAAGATTGGGTTTTAGAAGAAGTTTTACCAAGTATTCGTAAATTTGGTGTGTACAAACTTGAAAACGAAAATAAGCAGTTAAAAGATGAAATAAAACAGTTACAAATTTCAGGTCAAATGAAATCCTTGAAAATAGAGAATCAAGAATTGCGAATGGAATTAATGAAGAGAGATATGATATGTAAAAATTTTGATAAGAAAAAACACCATGTTTTTGTGTTAATTAAGAAGAATCACATGTGGGAATATCCTTATTACGTTATCAGAGCTCAAAAGAGAGAAATACAGAAAAGATTAAAACATCTAAAAATAAATTATCCTGAATTAGAGATTTTGTTCATTGATGACGAACCAAATTCTATCAATCTGTATAACCAAATGAAAGAATCTTTGAATATTTTATACAACGGAAATCATTTTACTACAAATATGGCAGAATCTCGACTGATTTATAGAATATCTAAATTACACGATGAAAATGTTTCTAAATTTTACTAAAAACTCTCGATTTATTATATTTTGTTTGTAAATGTTTTAGCATAACTAGGTAACCATTGTAAAATCTTTTTTTCATATTCACAAGGCATTTCGTTTTTATAACTTTCGCTGAAAATTTTTTTAGCACAATCTTTGCAAAAAGCATCTTTTCTATCTTTACTATACTGCCAGTTATTAAATTCAGAAATATTTTTAATTTCTTTACAAAAGTAACACTTTTTCCTCTATCGCAATCCCAGGAGGACTGACTGGTTGGGATATAAGTCTGACCTTCAGTCACAGTTGGGATCGGTAGGCGGAAGGGTGCGATGCTTCACAGACATAGATCAGATAGCTTCTGACCTGCAGAATGCTATAATCAATAGCTTCCACGACAATTGCCCATTGCGACGGGGGAAGAGTCGAACCAATACTAAGTGGTGGACTGCGGACCTCGCTCGCAAAAGGGCTAATGTCAGGAAGCTGTACAATCAATGCAAAAGGAGCCGTATCTGGGAGTCCTATCATAGAGCTCTTACAGAATACAGCCTAGCGATTAAAAAAGCAAAACAAAGTTCCTGGAGGCAGTTTACACAGAAGGTAAATGAGTTAAGCGCGGCAGCTAGACTGCAACGCTTACTAGCCTCAAGTCCAACCGGTCACTTGGGATCTTTAAGGTCCCAGGGAGGTCAACACACTTCCGGGTCTAGTGATAGCCTCAAACTTCTCCTTGAGAACTCACTTCCCTGACTGTATCTTTGAGAATGACGACACTGGAACGTCTGGTAACCGCGAGGCAGGCTCACGGCCAAGAGCTTGTCGTGGTAGCTGGGCCATTGCCAGAAGGATTGTCACTCTCTCTAAAGCCAAATGGGCAATTTCTAAATTTGCCCCTTTCAAATCTGCAGGAGGGGATGGAATCTTTCCGGCCCTGCTTCAACAAGGGCCGGAGAATCTCCTTACCCTTCTATGTGAACTATTCAGGGCGAGCCTAGCCTATGGGTACATACCACAAGTCTGGCGTCTCAACAGGGTGGTCTTCATCCCTAAAAAAGGGAGAGCGGACTACTCTGTCCCTAAATCTTTTCGTCCCATCAGTTTATCTTCGTTTCTACTGAAAACATTAGAAAGACTGGTGGAGAGGCACCTGAGAAAGGGAGTTCTCTCAGACACTCCCCTTCATCGCAACCAACATGCATACCAGCAAGGCAAATCCTGTGAATCAGCACTGCACCAACTAGTCAGTAGGATTGAGGATAGCCTGTCCGCCAAGGAATTGGCATTGTGCACCTTCATAGACATTGAAGGAGCTTTCGACAATGCCAAATTCACTGCAATGGTAAGTGGAGCACAGCGACGTGGCCTCGAGCCAGCTCTGTGCCGGTGGCTTAGGGCCATGCTGTGCTCCAGACGGATCAGGGCCGATCTTAATGAAGTATCGCTTGTGATCGCACCCACAAGGGGATGTCCTCAAGGAGGCATCCTGTCACCTCTACTGTGGAACCTAGTAGTAGATGGTCTACTTGAGGACCTTACTAACAACGGAATCTATGTCCAAGGATATGCAGACGACATAGTCCTTATGGTACAGGGAAAATATACAAATGTTGTTGTTGATATCATGAATACCAACCTTCAACATGTACACAACTGGTGTCAGGGAGAGGGACTGAAAGTAAATCCCTCTAAGACAGTAGTTGTACCATTCACTAGGAAAAAGAACCTAGAGTCTCTTTCTAGGCTGAAACTCGCATCCACTCAGCTGGAGTGGTCAAAGACAGTCAAATATTTAGGACTGACTCTAGATCATAAGCTTACGTGGAATGATCATCTTAATAATATCCTGCACAAAGCAAAGTGGGCGCTCATGACGTCCAGGAGACTTGCAGGATTCTCATGGGGCGTAAAACCCCACATAGCACTATGGCTTTACAAAGCAGTTGTAAGGCCTCAAATCACTTATGGTTCACTAGTCTGGTGGACAAAGGTGAATCAGGTAACTGCCAAAGCCAAGCTTGAAAGCTTACAAAGGCTTGGCACAATCTTTGTAACCGGAGCATTCAGGAGCAGTCCCTCAGCGACCCTCGAGGTGGCTTTAGGACTTCTACCTCTTGATGTCCATATAAAAGCTGAAGCGCGTAAGTCAGCTTATCGGCTGATGGTTTGCTGGCTTGTGGAGGAATGGCGCGTCTAACGCGAGCCATGGCGCCATCACTGAAGCTGTAAACCCAAGCGCTATTCTCGAAATGGTCTCCGACACAATGAGAACGGAGTTCGTATTCAATAAGCCATTCTCTGTTGACTTCTACTCCAGAGATGAGTGGAAATCGCAAGATAACATCCCAACAATAAGAAAGAGCTTTGTCTGGTACACGGATGGCTCGCTTATTAAGGTTAGAACTGGATATGGAGTGTTTAGTCAATCCCCTAGAACTGCCCTTAGCGGCAGTTTGGGTCGGAACTGCTCCATATTTCAAGCCGAAATCTATGGTATCCTAGCCTGTGCCAACCTAGGCCTCACCAGAAGGTACCAGGGAATGAACATCTGTATAATGTCAGACAGTCAGGCAGCTCTTAAAGCTCTTGACTCCAACAGCATTTCATCCAGGCTTGTGTGGGAGTGCTTTAACACTCTCTGCAAGCTTGGATCACGCAACTGTGTGCGTCTTGGTTGGGTACCGGGCCACACAGGCATAGGTGGCAACGAATGCGCCGTCAGGCTTGCCAAAAGCGGAGCAAGCATGCCATACATCGGTCCAGAACCGAGTTGTGGTATAAGCAAGTCAGCCGCTTACCAAAGTATAAACAAATGGTCCAGGAAGACACACCGCGTGCGGTGGCAGAGTCACCAAGGACAAGCACTCGGCAAAAGACTGCTTGCCGATTCTAGCTCCGGATTCACCAGATGGCTGATGGGGCTGGGCAGGGATCGGGTTAAGCAAGTGATTGCCTTGATCACTGGACACGGCCACTTCAGGAAACACCTAAACACTCTAGGTTTACGAAATGAGGCCTCGGAGTGTAGACTCTGCAATAAGTCTGAAGAGACTGCAAAACACATAATACTGGACTGTGAGAGACTGGGAGCAAGGAGAAGGGCTCTTTTCGGTGACAAACAACCAGGCGACGAACCAGATGCTAGTATCGGGGAAAAGCTTCTTAGCCTAATTAAGGGCACGAAGATAGGCTTACCCCTCTAACATCAAAGGGGCACACAATAAGCTCAGGTTGACGTGTGAGGATCTATGAATCCACCCCAATATCCCAAAGGAAAAAAAAAAAAAAAAAAAAAAAAAAAACACTTTTTCTCTTCTAAAGTTAATTTGTTCATTTTAACGTATAATTCCTTACAATAACAGTCTTTTCTATTCTCTTCTTGACACTTTGTACATTTCTTTTGAGACTCCATTTATATAGAAAAAATTATTACACGATGAAAATGATACTAAATTTTATTAAAAACTCTTAACTAATGATATTTGGTTTGTAAATGTTTTTCATAGTTATTTAACCATTTTATCATTCTTCCACATTCACAATGAGTATCTTCATAATATAATCTATGAAGATTCTTCTTCACACAATCTTTACAATATGAGTCTTTCTTATCTCTACTATAGTGATCACTATTAAACTCTGAAATTTTTTTAGTTTCTTTACATTTAAGACATTCTTTATCTTCCAAAGTTAATTTTTCTATTTTATCATATAATTCTTTATGATATTCCCTTTCACAATCTTTGCAATTATAATGCATTCCATCTTTCCTATTTTTATCTTTATAAAATTCATTTAAATCTTTAAATTCTTTGCACTTTGTACATTTCTTTTGATGCGCCATTTATATATAGAAAATTTATATTACAGTTTTGACTTCTTCAATTCATATTCATAAAACTTTCCGGTTATTTCTTCATTATTTAAATCTTTTATACTATAAGTTACAGGATCTGTGTTATTAATTTGATAAATCACAAAGATTTCTCTTGACCAATTGTTCTTATATTTGCTCGAAAATGTTTGTTTTTTACTAACAATTCTTACATGATCATTGACTTTAAATTTTAGTTTTCGTGTGAATTTCTGGTGGAACATACTTAAAACCCGACTCTAATAACTCTTTTTCTGCATCATTATCTACGTCTTTAGGCTTCATTTTGATTGTGCTATGAACAGTATCGTTATATTTCTTTACGATTTCTTGAAGAATATCGATCCATTTAAAGTTTTTATTAATCTCAAAAAGAACCTTCATTCTTTCATTTTGAGTTCTGTTATATCTCTCTACAATACTTGATTTCTCTTCATTTTCAGTATGATAAATCTTAATGTTTGTATTTTCTCAAAACATCGTTAAATTCTTTATTTTTAAACTCTAAACCCTTATCTGTATGAAGTAGATTTGGCGGTTTGTGATTGATCTTTATCGCGTCTTTTACTATATCTTCGAAGGCTTTTGAAACATCTTTACCGTTTTTTTCTTTTTATAGCTCTTGACCAAGCATATTTTGAGAAAGTATCAATAACATTTAACATATACTTGAATCCATCATTTTGATCCGAATAGTTAGACATTATAACTAAATCTGCTGCCCATAAATCGTCAATTCCTAATGTTATAATTTTTCTCTTTTTAAACTTTTTTCGTACTGGTGCATGAATTTCTCGAGCTTCAATCTCTATCTCATCTTTAGTCTTCAATTCTTGCTTAACAGGTTTTGGATTTGGATTCTTTATAAACTTACTCTTGTTTGTCTTACATTTTGAACATTTTGCAGCAATTCTATACAATCCATTTTGAATTTGAACGATTTTTGAATCTATATTTTTCGTTTTCTTTTTACACTTGTGACAGTGAATTAAATCATCTTCCATTTACATATCAAAGTTTCCAAGTTTATTTAATTCGTCTAATATATAAGATTTTGCTTCATTTTTATAGCCATAAGGTATTGTATCGATCTTATTTTCTAGGACAATTCTCTTATCATCTTTAGCGTTCAGTGCTAACTTGTTTATAGTAACGGTGTACAACTCATGTTTATAGCTTTTGATTACTGTCATCTCCCTAAATTCTTCTTTATCTTCGAACAAACATCTCTTCAAGTTCTCGATATTTATTGTTTTATTTACAACGCTTCTCTTAATTCCTTTACACCTAACTGGGTTTTTATCTAGATATTTGTACGAGTACATCTTAGACCTTAAACCACAAAATTCTTCTAAAACTTCGCTATTTAACTCATCTTTGAATTTCCCTATTACCTTCTTATTTTTAGTAGTGAAACATTCGTGATCTTTTGGATAATCACTTGTATCAAAGTCATCTATATTTTCTTTAATAATTTTAAAAGGATCTCGTTTCAATTCTAGGAAATAACTGTCTGTATCCATGTAACACAGATTCAAATCTGGATCAAACTTCTTTAATTTGTTGTAATAAAACTCGTACATTAACAACTTTGACAAATCAAGAACTGAAAACCCTATGTAAATCGGCTTGTTAAATTTTACCTTCTGTTTGTACATGTGACTCGCTATACAGTTGTCGTCAAAGATAGTGAAGCATTTGAAATTTGTCTTCTTGGCATGTTTCATTGAAAATTCTTCATTACCGAGTTTGATATCACATCTATTTCGCACATTTTCCATACTTTTTTCCAAAAACAGAGTTGTTCATTAACTTGTAAAAGTCCTTCTCAAAATCACTTGTAGCTTTGGTCCTCATATTAGTATTAAAATCAATGTACTCTTTCATAAAAGGCTTCTGATCGAATGCAATAACTCTATTCACATGTTTTAACACCATACCTTGTTCCAAATAGAACTTCAAAATTTCTCGAATGAACAACGTATTCAGTTTTATCCAGTAGAGTTGTGCAAAGTTTGTTTTTAAAATGTTCTGGAGCAAGAGGTAAATCCTTGTGATGTTCGTGTAAATTCGTTGGATATCCAAGATCGACTTCGAGAATATAGCCATAATCTTCGTCGCCAGTGAGTTCCAAAATTGTTTCTTTCCATTCTGCAGTTGTGTAAGTTTTTGGATCCATCCACTTGATATCACTAAACGGCAGTTTTTGCATTAGGCCATACCCATAAAGGTTATTAGCATCGAGATAGAGTAAATAGTTTTCGGGCTTTGTCTTATCAAAATCTTTTAAATATTTGTTATTTGCTTTCACATATCGTTTAATACATTGAGAAATGCCTCCGCGAATACCTTTTTCGATCATTAAATACATATCGTAATCGTGTATCAGTTGAAGCTCGATTTTAGTTAATTTTAACATAGCATCCCATGCAAGACTGGGAGCTGTTAGATAGTGTGCTGGATCAAGCTTATAGCAATTCAAACAAATATTCCTAAAATTTTCAAAGATATCAGCGAGCAATAGAACATCTTGAATGTTATAGAGATCAGAGTAATTCCCTAGATTTTTCTCTTTTAATTTGTTCCATACATTTAAGTAGTGTTGATAATCTTTCTCAGATATGCTCTCGTCTGTCAAAAGTGAATAGAAATCTTGAATTCTCAATTCTTCTGTGTAATCAAGTTTTTCAATACTGTCGATAAAATTCATAGGGAAATATGCCTTTTCCAGATAGAATTTTAAAAATCTCGTCGTCGTCATTTGGTTGTCTTTCTAGAATTGCGTTCAATATTCTTCCATCCTGTATAAAATGATTTGTATGTTTGAAGTCTTCTTTCTTGAGGTTTTTAGCTAACTTTTCAATAGACGAGGCCATGAATCTAAATGTGTCTACGAAAGAGAATTTTATGAACTTTCTAGGTTTGTCACCATCAAACTCATACCCGTATCCAGAATTTACAGAGTAATTTATATATTTTTTCTTCTGAGTTTGCGATCAAATCAACGTTTCCATATTTCTTAGCTAATTCTTTTATGTACAAATGTGTGTCATAGTTACTCATATTGTGACAGAAAACTGGAATGTTTTGTGGAAATTTCAAATTCAGATTGCAACATGCATGAGCTGCGCCTCGAAACTTGCCGGTTAAATGACAATGATCTCTCACTTTATTATAACTCTTATCTTTCCAACTATCAGGAGTAAAACCATACTGAACTGACCCAACATCATAAGCAGACCATTCACAGATATGACAAACGTTTGCCTTTTGGTATGAAATTTCTTCTTCTTCAGTCAATTTCATAGGTTTTTTGTTCTTAGAATTATACTTTTTAGCTATGTATTTTGATATTTTATTGAGCTCTTCAAACAATTTTGCAGGAACATTAGGCAAATCGTCTTCATTTTCGGCTCGATAACATATCGGTTTATACATGCGATTCGTCACATTTGACACTAAATATAGAGTAAAACCATAAGGAATGTGTTTCTGAATCTTCGTTGTAGTCGATTTTTGCGGATTGTTTTTGGGAATCTTCTCTAATATGCTTTCAAAATCCATATAAATAACGTAAGGATGAGAAAATTTCTTTTGATAATTAGTAAATGTTGTTGTTTGACCTGGAAATGGCATAATTGGTTTACAAACTTCATGTTGCTTGCAAATTTCTAAATGATCTGTTAAATCTCCAGATTTGTAGAAATGGCTTAAACATCTTCTACATAGCAATTTTTTATGTTCGTGTTTAGATAACTGAGAACTCACGAGTTTATTTAAATCTGTTATCAAAACATAATGAGATTTGTCTTCTTGTTTAACATACAATAAGTCAATGTTTAACTCAGCGTCGTATTTTTCAGAAATTTGTAATGGAACAATATTGAGTTTCTCATCATAACTGTAGATATTTATAGACATTTTTTGGATATTTGTACTTGGAATTGTGACTTCGTTTTTCAAATAATTGTATATCTTTTAAGGACATTGGATACTCGAAACCTGAAAATATCTCGTCATTTACAAATTTTTCATATTGTTTTGATCTTTCGCAGTCTCTTTCAGGTTTTTCAATAGCGCATCGGATAGAATAAATAAAGCAATAATCTTCTTTATTTTTGATATTTATACAAGCTTTCTTATCTTTGATTTTCTTTGGCAAATCGATATATGATCCTGCGTTCATCATTTCGTGTTTATTAAGGCTCAAAACTAGTTGTTTGCAGCTTTTAAATGTCCATCCAGAACCCTTATTTGGATGATTTGTTTGTTCACGATGTGTTAATTTATTAAATTGTTTAGAAATAAAGTCGTTTACATCAAAGATCTCGTCTGCTTTTATAGTAAAGTACATTGGACACGTTTGTGGTTCACCGTTTACTAAAGTTCGTTCATATTCACATTCCAAAGAGAGATATCCTTTCATATTTTTAACATTCTCTTGACATTTTTCTATTAAACTTTTAATTTCTGGCCTCATAATTGATAGATATTTGTAAATTGACATGGAATTATCGTTCAAGTTTGTTAAAATGTATTGCTTGAAAAGACCGTGTATTGAGGATAACACTTCTACATCAATGATATTTTTAGGGTTTTCGTTAAGAGTTTTGTCAATTTCTTCGATCATTTCAGACTTAGTTTTTATCGTTTGTTTCAATGGACAATTTTTCAGCGATTGATTGAATTTTTTCATCTTTAAATAGATTTAGATCTTTTTTATCTTCCTTAAAGTTTTTCTTTAATTCTCGTAATTTTTCTATATTGTACATCTTTTCATGGTCGACAACAATTTGATTTTCTTTAGCCCAATTCCTCAAATAATTTAGTTCTTTTTCATAAATATCTTTATTTTTTCAGATGATTTTTCGAATTATAATGTCGGGTATAATGGTGTTCAAAAATATCTTTTTTGCAGTATGGACATGATACCTTTTTCCTCTCCATTTAAATAGGGAAAATTTCTTAACTAATAATTTGAAAAAGTATTGATTTTTACTTGAATTTGACAGAAATCAGCACAATTTCTGGTGAAACAGTGATAGATTCTTCTATTTATTATAGAAAAATCTGTAAACTAAGACTTAAAATTTTTGAAAAAATAGTATAATTATAGGACAAAATAGTACTTTTATTACTATATTGGTTTGTAGGAGGTAATTTAAATTCTATAATACTATTTTTTCAATATTTTTTTCTTTAACTTTTCCAATATTTGTCATTAAGATTTTAATATATTTACAACAGAATTTTCGTTGATTCGAAGCAGATATTAGATTGATTCGAAGCATATTTGACTAAGTTTCAGCTTAAGAAAGTAGAATCAAACAGCTATAGATTCGTTTATTTTTTGTTCATGATTTATAGATTCTTTTATGGTTCAATGAACAGTATTTTACATTGATTTTCTGACTGTCCCAAAAGTGCGCTAGAACCGCCATATTACTATCTACTTATATATATACATATACATATATATATATATATATATATATATATATATATATATATATATATATATATATATATATAAGTAGATATGAATGTGGCGGTTCTGGACCACTTTTGGGACAGCCCAAAAATCAATACAAATACTGTTCAATACACCATAAATATGTAAAAACAAGATAATAATATGGCGGTTCTGGACCACTTTTGGGACAGCCCAAAAATCAATACAAATACTGTTCAATACACCATAAATATGTAAAAACAATTCACAATACAATTTACTTAAATAAACTATGGTAAACTGTATTCAAGCAATTTTTCATGACAGTATGACAACATAAATTGTGGAATTTATAATACTCGAATGTTGAATTTAGAATATGTTGGCATTACCGTTGAGCGAGAAATGTTGGTAGCACTGCGCGGCACACAGGAGAACAGCCTTTCCCGTCCAGACCTCACACTAGTCAGTCATATTTAAATTTTACTCTATACTTTTGATCCAGGAATGTTAAAAGTTCACTGTTTACTGGTTTAATATCGCATTCTCTTCATCTTCAGCTCTATTTGGAACAAGACTTAGTGAAATTAATCCGTAGTGACAAGTTCAGTGCTTTATATTCTACAATTTTTAACCACGTTACACCATCTTTAAGACTCATCCATCATAACATCTCTTCCTTCAAGACAGTGTGAATCATTCAGTTCATCAAGACATTTTCTAATCATGCCTATTTCATTACTTCAAGCGACACTATGATGTGGTCTACAGTCACTGATCTGCGTTGTGCAACATCTCGAAGCAGCGGACGTGTTATCACCATGACGTGATCTGCAGTGTTGTGCAACATCCTGAAGCAGCCGACGGTCAAGGACTTGTTATCAACCGCAGCCTCACACTCTGAACATCTGGCTACACTGCCTCAACACTCCGCAACACCTTGTTTCATCACTCGACCCCTTTCTGCACCCTCCAACCACGTCATCGCAACCCTCACGAAGAATGAAGATCACAGATGAGTTCTTAAAGAAATTAAGCTTAATCTATAGATTTAATAATGTAAATAGCGCTTATCAACACCTTCATGAACTAATTTCAAAAACCTTTCTAAAAAATAACAAACCAAAATTCAAAATTCATTCAGATGACAAAAATTGGCTTACAATTGGCATTCAAACCGCCGTTAAAGTTAGAAATAAACTGTATAGACAAAAGAGATTTGAACAAGCAAAATTTTATAAATCGAAAATTAAACATTATAGCAATATTTTAAAAGAAAACTATTATAAAGAACTGATTGAAATGTCATCTGATTCAAAAACCAAATGGAATATTATAAACAAATTCTTAAATAAATCCAAAAAACCTTGTAGATACACAGGTGATTTAAATACAATGAACAAATTCTTTGCAAACATTGGTTCAGAATTGGCTTCAAAGATTCCAGATCTAGAAAACGAAAAAATGAAATCAAATCCGAACTCTATATATCTCTCTGAAATTACCAAACTAGAAATTGAGACCAAAATTAAACTTTTAAAGAATGATAAAGCAAGTGGATCAGATAAAATTCCAATCAAACTAATCAAAAATCTTGTATACATAATAAGTGAACCACTAGCATACATTTTTAACTTAAGTATTCAAACTGGCATTTTTCCCGATAGATTAAAAATAGCAACAATCAGCCCAATCTACAAAAGTGAAGGAATTTTATCAGATCCATCCAATTTTCGACCAATCAGTCTACTACCAATAATTGGCAAGATATTTGAGAAATGTTTGTATGAGAGATTATATAGCTTTTTGGAAAAATACAACCTGTTATCAAGAAAACAATTTGGCTTTAGAGTTAACAAAAATACAGAGGAAGCAATCAATTTAGTTGTTAACAGTATTGATCAAAATACACTAATCTCATTTCTAGACCTTAAGAAAGCCTTTGACACTGTAGATTTTAAGATATTACTATACAAATTAGAACATTTAGGAATTAGAGGTAAATGTTTAGATTTATTTGCTAGTTATCTTGATAACAGGTTCTGTAATACAAAAATTGGCAACAAAATTTCAAATTTAGAAAAAATCACCTGTGGAGTTCCTCAAGGAAGTTGTCTTGGTCCTCTTTTGTTTATAATATATATCAATAGTATAACAACCCTTAATTTACATGGCGAATTAGTACTCTTTGCCGATGACACAGCCTTAATAGTTAAAGGTAACGATTTACATAAAAAAAACAAACGAGGACCTGACGAAAATTAATAATTGGCTACAACAAAATAAATTAACTTTAAACTTTCAAAAAACAGAATATATAGATTTCTCCAGAACTAATGACCAATTACCAATAAAAAAGGTAGAATGTTATAAGTACTTACGCTGTATCATAGACTTAGACTTAAATTTTAATCAACATATTAACCATATAGAAAAAACAAATTAAAAAAGCTTTGAAACCGTTATATGTATGTAAAGAAGAAAACTTCAAAAGTCAGTATTTTCAGCATTTGTCATGTCTTTTCTAAATTATGCAATAACCATTTGGGGTAACAAAAATATTTCAAACCTTTCTAACATTCAAAAACATATTATGACTAGATTCAAGATAAAAAAATATCATATCTTTAGATTCTTTATATACATATAACAGGATAAAATTAGCCCGTAAAAATAAAATAGATGTAAGTAGTTTAAGTAACATAGAATTATATATTTTTAATAAAAACTTAAGCGATACCAAACTTAAGGCATATTTTAACTACGAATATATACCAACTAAAAGTTATTACAATCTGTAATTATCTTGTTTCAAAATTCTTTAGGTTCAATTGGGATCACTTGGCCATTACTTTAAAACAGATTTGATTGTAGGAAGTATGGCCGAGTTTTTCTCATTGTATCTCCCTTATATTACTCCTGATTACATCATATTTAAGCAATTTATCAGAGACAACGACAACATAACAAACCGCATTGGTAACCGCACTCTGAAAATCCATATTGATAATTATATCGTTCTTTGAACCAGAAATATTTGTCAAACTCTTTGTTGTATCAATGACATAAATAGGTCTATTCGCTAAAAATTCTTTAGGATTGTAATACATTTCCTTATTATTACAGTAAACTTTCTTAAAATCTTGATACATCTGATACATGATTCTGAAAAGACCTCCTGAAATGTTTAAGTTTTGTAATTCATCTGGATAATAAGAACCGTTCAATTTTACTCTGATATTTTTTACATTCAAACTATCAAACTTTGAAGGATTTTTTTCTTGATTATTCTGTCTATCTGTTTGAAAACCTATAATAATGAACTTGGGATTGAAGATGTTTCTATAAATATTTGTGATATCGAACGAATAAGTTGTTCCGGAAATACCTTTTTGCTCAATACATTGCCAATCTAGAAAATTAAACATAATGTTTTGACTTTTTGTAATTTCATCAATCAACCTAATTTTACTCGTGGTTTTATAATCAATCATTGGAAACTCTAATAAAAAAATCTGTAATTGTAATTTTGCCATCAACTGGCATATCATTTCCAGTTTTTGTTTTTAATATCGCATCATCGTCTTCTGCTCTTATAAAACTTAGATAAAATCCTCCTTTATAGATCGGAATAGTAACATTTTCAAAAAATCCTAATCCAAAATGAGATAAATTTCCAGCTGCTTCAAAAACACCAAATTTAAAATCTGATTCAAAGCCATTAGAAGTTTGAGAAATAACATCACTTTTTGAATACGAAATCGTTCCTTCAATAGTGCTTAATTGGCCACAGTTTTCGACTTCTTCTATCAATTTATTGTGTTTTCTTAACTTCAATCTTAGAAAATAAAAACGGTATAAAATTATCGATTAATCTAACATTATCAGTTCCAAGATATGCTTGACCATCTTGTTTTGTTAAAGTTCCAGAAATATAAAACTGGAAGTTAGACGAGCAAAAGTTATCTCCAAAATCAATATTAAACTCAGTTCTTTTATTCGGTTTCATTCAAATGTTGTTTACTAATTGGATAGAAATTTTTAAACTCCGCCCTTTCAATATCACTAGCATATTTTCTGTAGTCCGCCATTTAATAAGAGAAAATTTAGAAATTTTAAACATCATGTATAAGAAATATATCATTTTTCATCGATCTAATGTACGTTTTTATAAGAAAAGATATAAATTTTAGTCATTTTTAATGATCTACTTCGTCATATTCAGGATTCTCTTCCTTAAATTTTGCGATCTCGGTCACATATTTCAATAAAATTTGCACAGGATAGTAACCGCTATCTATAATATTGTTCCAATCAACTGTATCTTTATTTTCATCCAAAAAACTTTATACTCAAGTGTTGATAGAGACAAAGAACAGACATATGATCTTTTAATTGATAATGTATATTTTCTTGAATGAACTCTGATGATAAAGTTTGATATTTAGCAATGTTATACCAATTCAATTTGTTTACGTATAATCTCATCATATCTTCGGATAATTCATATTTTTGAGAAATGTCATCCCAATGTTCTTTTTTCAAATCTCTTTCGTGTTGCATTATAAAAAGATCGAAAGCACTGTAATGTCCCGCCATCTCTATTTATTAAGAAAAAATTTCAAAATCAAGTTTTTATAAATTGGCTCTTTTTTGAGTTACATTTAGCACATTTTTCCAGAAATTCTCTTAACTCCGTTAATGTTTGCATAGTATTTTATATCGTTTGTGGCAGTTTTCTCTTTGCACCTCACACAGTATATGAGCGCCATTTACAAAAGAAAAATTTAAATTGAATCATCGTAACCACCTACTCCATTAAATCTGTTGTCGATGTTTTCAAAAGTTTTATCGACATCTTCTTTAAATTTATTAAAGTTTTCTTCTAGTTTATTTAATTTGTCATGAAGTAAAGCTTGATTAATAGCTACTCTTTTAAAAACTTCACATTTTTCTCTATAGGTTTCATTAAAATCCTCTTGAAATTTATTGACTTTCAATAAGATCGGCTTTATATAGATTGAAATTTTCCTCAAAGTTTGTAAATTTTTCATCACAATTTTTCTATAGATCTTTTACTTCTTTCTTCAAGTTTTTCATAGACTTCTGTTGTAAAATCTTTAACATGCTGTTTATGATTCTCGTAATTTTTGTTTAGTTCATTAAACATTTTAATATGATCTTCTAATTGAATCATTACAACAACATCAAATGGATTAATTCCTTTACTAACACTGCTAATTCTTTTTCCTTTAAAATCTAAGGCATTTTTAACATTCGGATCATGTAAATCAACAATATCGATGTTTTCTGATAATTTTAGAGGTTTTAAAATTTGTTCTTTAACAACAACATCATGTTTGTCAATACCAGGTCGACACCGACAATTCTTTTCTTATTAGCCAAACTAACATAATTCTTTTCAACTTTGATCGCTTCAGTAATTTTATCAGCTTTATCGATATGAGACATTAAATTGGTAAATAATTTTTTTACACCATCATCAACTTCTTTTTCCAATGTTTTTATTTTATCAGCAACTTCATTTGAACTCATGAAATTTTCAAGTTTGTTATCATATTCTGCTTTAAAATCTTCAATCTCGACAGCAAAACATTTCTGAATCTGGAAGGTTTTGTAATACATTTTCTAACTTGTTATCAAACTCATTTCTCCAAACTATCAAAATTCAAACTATTATCTACATTTTGAATAATTTGTGTTCCAAATACGTCAAAAATATTTTGTGAATCCATATTTATTAAGTAATAATTTGTTAACAACTTCTTTAAAATCTTTACCAGCACTCAGTTCATTCAAAACAAAAACACATAAATGACCACAAATTGGGGGATCTTTATAGTCTTGAATCTGAGAATCATTGTAGTAGACGCTTGATTTTTTCAAATATTTAATCAATTCTATAGGTGGTTTGTCCTCAATTCTTCCATACGAATCAAAATAACATGCATTCTTATCATTTTTATAATAACAAATCCAATGCGTTCCACTTCCCATAATCGAGTCTAAATTCACAATTCCACATTCAAATTTCTTAACTTTTTTCAGGTAATGTATCTCTCATGAAGATTCCTCTAAAATGTTTAATATTTTTGCAGATTTCTTCCAATTCCCCGAATGTTAAAGGTTTAAATTTTTTTTCAATGTTTGATTTCACGTAATTCAAAGTTTTTTCATCTAATCCAGATCCTGTAACATCTTCCAACTCTTTATCTAACTAATTTAAAATGTTTCGAACAATAGGAATCACATCTTTTTTAACGATTGGAGCAGCTTTACGAACATAAGGAACAACATTTTTAACAACTGGAATATTTTCTCCAAAATCTAATAAATCTTTCAAAAGTCTACCATTTTTAAGTTCTTTCAACTGATTATAAGAAAATTCTATTCTGGTTCCTTTATTGTTTTTTCTTATTTTTTTTCGAGTTTATTGTATTGTCTATTTGTTAAAAATATCTTATCTTCGCCATTTTTTAGTTGATCTATTTTAAATTGAATACTAACGGGTATTTTCTTCTTAAAAGCGGATTTTATTTTTTCTTTCTGATTTTTGCTGAAGTTTACGTTCACCTCCATTTATATAGTTAAAATTTCAAGTTCTCTTCGATTCCCATTCCTAGTTTTCTCTTCAAAAACATTGCTCCAGCTGTTGGAAGCGCAACAAATCTTTCACCTAAACTAGCATCTTTTGATAAAAATCTATCCATTGCCTTATCTTGCAAAACTTTATCTGCGATATGTCTGGAATTTGTGTCTCTATGTTTTGCATAAAAAATATCGTGTGCCATAGCAGCTTGATCTAATTTATTTATACCAGGATCTCCTCTTTTTAGTCTTTTTTCGAGTTTTGTGCCAGGCCCCAGATACTGATAAGTTGGTACGTGTAATTCAAAAGGTAAATTGTTGATAAAATCATTCAAAAGTCCACTACCCTCAATCATAGATGAACTTATTGCCGGCAAAACTCGTTTTAAATATTTAATTCCATCAGGTTTTTCAATCATTTCATCAAGTTTGTTCGAAATAAAATCTTTAATCGCTTTCTTTTCGTTCAAAAAATTGTTGTTTCCAGCCTTTTCTTGAGCATAAATATAATTTATAATTCCATCGAGTTTTGTCAAATCGTCGATATATCTGTACTCAATCTTATTATCACTGTATTTTCTTATACCAGATCCTTCGATTCGTTTTTCCCAAATTGGTTTAATCAAATTGAGATATTTTTTACCTTTACTTGACTTTGGTTTCTTAGTTGATGGATCATTATTTTTGTAAATTGAATCAGATTTCCATAAAATTTCAGTATACTTTTTCAAGTCTTCTTCAGAATATAAACCGTCTTTTGGAACATCAGTGCCTGTTAATAATCTCCATAAACCTTGAGTTCCTTTATATGTTTTTTCATTAATAATGATATCATTATGCTCAAAATTCACGGGCAAATTTCCAATCATAAAACTTTTCTTTTTTCTGTCCCAATACAAACCAAATTTATCATCCTTTGCTCTAGGAAGAAATTTTTTACCAATTTCACCATTTATTATATCCGTTGTTCCAGGACTTATTGGTTCAACTATAGTAGATTCTTCAATGATTCTAGGTCTAAATGGTGTTTGACGATGGTAATTTTGGCAATTCAAACTCAGATTCTGGTATCGAAATATCGGCAAATTGTCGTACAACTGGAACCAAATTCATCAAATTTTGAACTATCGCTTAAAACGTTTTCAATTTTACCTTCAACATTTTTAATTGCAGAAGTTTACAGGTTGATTAATTTTTTGAATAAATTCTTGTTCTTTTTCATCAATTCGAATCTGTTCTTTAAATTCTTTGATTAATTTCTTTTCGATTTGATCAAGTTTTTTCGCCTCTTCAGAAGTTACGTTCGCCATTTATTTAGGAAAATTTTGAAACGTAGAACGTGAACGTGGAACGTGAACACGAAACGTGAACACGAAACGAGAACACGAAACGTGGAACGTAAAACGTGAACGTGAAACGTAAAACGTGAACGTGGAACGTAAAAAACGAGAACACGAAACGTAAACGTGAACGTAAAAACATGAAAACAACTAGATTATCACACGTTTATATTGGAAAATTTATTCAAATATTTGCCATTTTTAGGCTTCAAAGTTAGATTAATAGTTAAAAATCCGTATTTTCTTCCTTCCAAAATCACATAACTCAATAAAGTGGTTAAAACTCATATCAGATCCCACATAATTGTTATAAATCTTTCTCGAATAGTGATCGTCTTGCTTAAAAATACACAACATATTCAGGTTATTTCTTATAACTTGTCTATCAACCTTTGAAAAGCATTGAGAAAGATAGATACAAGAGATATTTTTGTGACGAGACATTACGAAATATTCCTTGATAAACGTCTTGATTTTCCAAAATACAATCATCAAAAACGATTAAAGAATTCGGTTTACATTCGCTTAATGGAACTATGTCCTCGGAAGCATTATAAAAATGTGATATTTTTTTGTTTAAGTTTTTCTCAATATTTTCAAATCTTTCTTGTAATTTTTTATATGCGTCTTGTTCTAAAGATTTACTAAAAACATACAAATTGGAATAAGGAATCAACCTATTGTAGATAAAAATTCAATAATAAAGTTGTTTTTCCACATCCACTTGAACCAACAATTAACAATCTGATTGGTTGATCTTTCTTATTTTCTTCAAACGTTTGAAGTTTTATCTGATCTTTTTGCTTTAAAAATTTCTCCATTTAAATAGAAGATTTTCATCTTGAAGCAACGCTTGCGAAAATGAAGCTGTTCAAGTTGACTTCAGAAAGCTCTCAATTATTTTTAAACTTGGAACATCCTATACACTTAGAGGAAGAATCAAATTATTTTATCGGTTTAAGCGGTTTTTATTCTGACAATTTTGTAATAAATATTAGTGAAAGTTCTCCTTATTGCATAGGATTTAGTGAGAAGAACATAACAAAATACTATGGTTTAAACAAAGGATATTATACTTTCGATCAAATAAAAAATTCCCTTAAAAATTATCTGAAAACATTCAAACAATCAGATAAATCTTTAAACTATGACGAAAACAAGTTTGAAATGCAAAAAAAATTATCTCTCTAATAAAATTCAAATAAAATCACCAGTAAGAATAATGTTTTCAGCAATTATTGTAGAATTGTTAGGGTTTGTTCAAGAAACTATTGAGCCAAATCAGGTATATTTAGGAAATAAAACGCCAAAATTTAGACCGTTTGATGTAATTGAAGTGCACTGCAATCTCGTTGAACCTAGTTTTGAAAATCATAACCGAACATTTACACAAAGAATCTGAAATTCTGTACACTTTTTTCCCAAATGTTGCTTATGGATCAAAAAATCAGTGAAAAACCAAATGAAATCGATTATATTCCAATTAGAAAAAATATTAAAAGAATTCAAAAAGTCGTTCTGACTATTCAAGACTCTGAAGGAAATCTATTAAATAATGAGAGTAAAACAACAATATATTTAAGATTGCAAGTAACTAGTTAAATTTCTTTCTATCTAAATGGAGTCAGTTGTAGACCTACTCAATAATCAAACTTACATTCAATAATAAAGACATTGTAACGATTGTTGACGAAAACAATGTAATCTGGTTTAAGGCTAAAGATGTTTGTGAAATATTAGGTTATGAAAAAAACAAAACACGCAATTTAAATTAAATGTTGATGATGATGACAAAATTCAATATTTTTACTTAAAAAACAAGGGGCTATTTGAATGGCCCCTTAACAATCTTCATCCTGACACTGTTTTTATCAATGAAATCTGGACTTTATTCTTTAATTTTGAGATCACATAAAAAAGAGGCAAAAATCTTCAAAAATTGGGTTACAAAAGAAGTTTTGCCAAGTATTCGTAAATTTGGTCCAGTACAAACTTGAAAACAAGATTAAATATTTAGAGGACGAAGTTAAACACTTGCAAATTAAAGATGAAATAAAAACGGAAATAATCGCAAAACAAAGTGTAAAAATTGACTTAATGAAACCAGAACTTGTTTGTAAAAATTTTGATAAGAAAAAAACACCATGTTTTTGTATTAATTAAGAAGAATCACATGTGGGAATATCCTTATTACGTTATCAGAGCTCAAAAGAGAGAAATACCGAAAAGATTGAAAGAACTTGAAATTGATTACCCAGAAATGGAAATTTTATTAAGACATGGAGATCCAAATAGTATAAATCTCTACAACCAAATGAAAGAATCTTTGAATATTTTATACAACGGAAATCATTTTACTACAAATATGGCAGAATCTCGACTGATTTATAGAATATCTAAATTACACGATGAAAATGTTAAACTCTCGATTTATTATATTTTGTTTGTAAATGTTTAGCATAACTAGGTAACCATTGTAAAATCTTTTATTCATATTCACAAGGCATTTCGTTTTTTATAACTTTCGCTGAAAATTTTTTTAGCACAATCTTTGCAAAAAGCATCTTTTCTATCTTTACTATACTGCCAGTTATTAAATTCAGAAATATTTTTAATTTCTTTACAAAAGTAACAATTTTTTTCTTCTAAAGTTAATTTGTCCATTTTAACGTATAATTCCTTACAATAACAGTCTTTTCTATTCTCTTCTTGACACTTTGTACATTTCTTTTGAGACTCCATTTAAATAGAAAAATTATTACACGATGAAAATGTTACTAAATTTTATTAAAAACTCTTGACTTATGATATTTTGTTTGTAAATGTTTAGCATAACTAGGTAACCATTGAAGAACTCTTCCACATTCGCAATGAGTCGGTTTATTTTGACTTTCTCGGAAAATTCTTATAGCACAATCCTTACAATAAGCTTGTTTTTTATCTTTACTATAATGCCAGTTGTGAAATTCTGAAATATTCTTAATATTTTTTATATTTATACAAGCTTTCTTAACTTTGATATTCTTTGGTAAATCGATGTACGATCCTGCATTCATCATTTCGTGTTTGTTAAGGCTCAAAACTAGTTGTTTGCAGCTCTTAAATGTCCATCCGGAACCTTTATTTGGATGATTTGTCTGTTCTCTATGTGTTAATTTATTAAATTGTTTAGTGATAAAATCGTTTACATTGAAGATTTCATCTGCTTTTATAGTAAAGTACATTGGGCAAGTTTGTGGTTCACCATTCACTAAAGTTCGTTCGTATTCACATTCTAAAGATAGATAACCTTTCATATTTTTAACGGATTCTTGAAATTTTTCGATTAAAATTTTGATTTCTGGCCTCATAATTGATAGATACTTGTAAATTGACATGAAATCATCGTTCAAATTCGTTAAAATGTATTGTTTGAACAGACCGTGCATAGAGGACAAAACTTCGACATCGATGATATTTTCAGATTTGTGTTTATCTATTTGTTCGATCGTTTCAGACTTAGTTTTTTCGTTAGTGTTGATAGATAATTTTTCGGCGATTGATTGAATTTTTTCATCACTAAATACTTTAAGATCTTTCTTTTCAACTTTAAAATTTTTCTTTAATTCCCTCAATTTATCTATATTATACATCCTCTCGTGATTAGCAATTTGATTTTCTCTGGCCCATTGTCTTAAATAATTTAGTTCATTATCGTAAATTTCTTTGTTCTTCAAATGAATCTTTGAGTTGTAGTGCCGATCATAATGATGTTTAAAAATTTCTTTTTTACAAAAGGGACATGATACCTTTTCGCGCTCCATTTAATAAGGAAAAATTTTATGAGTTGAGTTTCACTATTTAGTGGAATGTCTTTTTGTTTAACGGAAATTATTTGCTAAATTCATATTATTTTCTTTCATTCCTCCTAATACTTCAAAAATATACTCTCTCGCTGCTTAAAATCTCGATTTCTTCCGTAATAATCTTTGTAATCATAGACAAAATATCCTAAATAGTTGTACAATAGAATGAAATTATTTCTATTTATCTCTGTTGTAGAAATGTAAACATAAACATTTGTGCTGAAAAATTTATATCTTGGTAGACTTAGTTCCATAATCTCCATTTATAAAAAAATCTTTTTGTTTAAATGGAAGAGTATAATGCCAACTGTTACAAGTGTTATAATAGAGGAGAAATTATTGATAAAAGATATTTAGTTTGTAGAGATTGTAATTTAATTTTGTATGAAAGACCTAAACCTAAGAAATTTCGAAATAAACTAACACATTTGAATAATCTGCTTACAAAATTGCAATATGGAGGTAAAAAACAAAACACAATTTGTTACAGAATTTAGAAAACAGAATAAAAATTTTTACTTATCTCTTGGAACCGTTGAAAAAATTATTTTCCTTTTCAAAGAATACATTAGGTTTGTAGGTATCGATACACACGTTTATTATGAAAAGATATTACCTGTATTTTTTTCATTATCTGGATGTTGAATTTGTCTACGATTTTAAGCCTGAAATCTTTGATGATTTTTATAGTAACATTTGGAGAAATTAAACGAAGAACCTCGTGAAAAGAATGCGGTTTTACTCACATTCTCCCCGACTTCTCGAGTGATTGTTAGCAAATTTCATTTTTTCCGTCTTTAAATTTTTTTCTATTTAAATGGAGTTCTTGAAAGAGTTAAATGATATTGGAGAATGTAAGTTTAAAGAGTATAAGAAGTTAAATGAATTGGAAGAAAGGAAGAAACATAGAATCTTGAATTTGGAGAAAATGAAAGATAAATTCGGGTTTACAATAATTGCCGAGTTGGAAGATTGTAAAGTACACTTGCCGAACAGATTTTTGACTGTTTTGGATGAAAAAAAGATTAAAGAATTAAACAAAAATGAAAAATTACACTTGATTGTTACTGGAAAGAAGACTATAAAAGATAAAGAAATTATAACAATTAACTTTGTAGAATAAAGTCTTTTCAGTTGTGCTCTAAAACTTGCAGTCCCTCCCCACGTCATAGTACTGTTTTGATAACCATAGTTGGTGTCTTTCTTCATAGGAATCACATGGAATATTATCTACAGTAATACCTTTTGTTTCACACAAAATGTGGCTATATTCTATAAGAAAAATTCTATAATGCTCTTTAATGAATTGTGTTGATAAATCTTGATACTCACAAAAATTCCTAAGAAATTCATCAATTAAGTCTTGATTATCTTGAAAGAACGTATAATATGGGAAAAATGTCATAAAAAACGATGAAAAACTCTCTGTTTGTTTATTTTTTACTTTCTTTTCAATATCTTTCGTAATTATATTAAATATGTAATCCCTTACTTTTTTAGTTTTTTGCCGATAGTAAAACACTCCATTAGACGTTTTTTCTGCAAAAGACTTTACAAGTTTCTTTGAAATTCTGTATCATTTTAAGGAAAGTATCGAAGACGGTATCAACTGTTGTTGAAAATAAACCGGCAATTCACTGAATTCATCTTTGTTGCACTGTTTTAATGCTAGAAATTGTAGAGACTTTGGTGAGTTCATGTTGTTTATTTAGTAGAAAAGATTTTTTATTTAAGAAATATCTGTTCATTAAAATTTTAGAATAAAGCACTGAACTTGTCACTACGGATTAATTTCACTAAGTCTTGTTCCAAATAGAGCTGAAGATGAAGAGAATGCGATATTAAAACCAGTAAACAGTGAACTTTTAACATTCCTGGATCAAAAGTATAGAGTAAAATTTAAATATGACTGACTAGTGTGAGGTCTGGACGGGAAAGGCTGTTCTCCTGTGTGCCGCGCAGTGCTACCAACATTTCTCGCTCAACGGTAATGCCAACATATTCTAAATTCAACATTCGAGTATTATAAATTCCACAATTTATGTTGTCATACTGTCATGAAAAATTGCTTGAATACAGTTTACCATAGTTTATTTAAGTAAATTGTATTGTGAATTGTTTTTACATATTTATGGTGTATTGAACAGTATTTGTATTGATTTTTGGGCTGTCCCAAAAGTGGTCCAGAACCGCCACATTCATATCTACTTATATATATATATCTAACAACTATTTGTTTAGTAAAATATTTATGGACCCTTACAGAATTTTCTAAGAAATAGAGCAACCATTTGACTGTTATACAGATTATCTATCCTTGGGACAAGTTCGTCACGTCGATGCCTGTATGGGCCATAGTTGTGGCTCACACCTGCGTGAGCTATGGCTTCATTTCACTGTCCATTGTGTTGCCCGATGTATATGAGAGGTATCAACTTTATTAACTAGCTGTATTTAGTAAATGTATTCACTATAAAATTATATTCAAGTTGAACGATTTATTATGAACAATTATTATAAAAAAACAACCTTCAACCAAGGTTGTATTACTGATGTACATTAAATGAAATAAAAACTAATTTATTTAAACAGACAAAGCTAGGGCCGATTGGCAATTTCTTAGACTTGACCTGTAGAAATTAATATTAAAGAAGTAATTAAATATGGTTCTTTTAACACGTTCACCACTAGTATACACGATCTTTCACAACTGTTGTGCGCCCGATGGGGTGCACGTTGCTATGCATTTTCTTATTGCGTTTTTTTTTTATTGAAATAATCTTTTTAGAAAAATTGCGAAACCTTCATACTTTTCGTGTTATACTTAGACGTTTAACATATAAAATGATTTCGGTTATGTAGCATTATTATTAAAAATGAGACGGTATATGAACAAGTTGTTATATTGGGCACTATTATTTGTAATAATAGAAAGAATTAAATAAGAGAAGAAGAAAAACCATTAAAAAGAAGGTCATATAGAGAACAAGATATAAAAAGATTCAAAATGATTAGATGCATATATAATGCAATTCCAAAACAAAACCCGAAATGAGTTCAAATCAGTCTCCTTGTTGTCAGCACTTGTCTAGTTGAATACTTATAAGTACAATTAAGAATACCTATAAAAAATTTATTGGGGTAAAATGAAAAAAAAAAAAGTTATTATATGTTGTTTTTTAAGAGATCTTAAACTTTTATATCAACCTTCGATCCTTAGAGATAACTATATTGTTATCAAAGTTGTGATTGTAGTAATAGTTTAATGATCATGATATTTTTCAATAGAATAGTGATTGTGAATGAGAAATTTATTACTTATAAAGTAGACAACGCTTTTGGTTACAGATACATACAACTACCGGTTTAGATAGAACCGGATTCTTGTCGTCCCTGCCTTATCTACTGATAGCTGTCCTGATGCCGGTCGCTGGAACATTGGCTGACTGGTTGAGGAACACAGAAGTGCTCACTACCACACAAGTAACTGGAAAGTTTGTGTTGCTCGTATTTTTGTTATAAGTTTTACTCTGGAACAGTATTTTATACCGTCGTCAAAGTTGAAGCAGTCGAGGGTTTAAGCTCGGTCCAATTATCCTTAGGCTGAAATAAAAGTGTTAAAGCCAGAATGAATATAATTTTTTTTAATTAATCTGACAATTATAATATTTGGTGGGAAATATAATAATCCTCAGTGCTTAGGAAAAGTCAGATATCTAGTATTGTTCCTACGTAATTTGGGAAAGCCCCAACTATATTAAACATAATTTGTCTTTCTGCAGTTTATTTATTTTATATCACATTGATAATTTTAAAATGATCAGTTTTTTGATTCGAGTAAGCATATAAACATAAGAATGTTGTTATGAAGAGATATTAAGCCTTGGCAATGCTTGCATACAAACAGTTCAGTGTTCAGTATATGGAGAAGGTTTTTATTGAAAAATGATTTCTAATCACCCTAATTATTTAATTTCCAGGGGATTTTATGCATTTTATACAAGGCCTCTAGAACCCCAAACTACCCACCATAAGCAAAAAGATATTTATACAGAGCGTAACTGAAATAACACTGACTTCAGGAGGTCCTAGAAGTCCAATAAGTCCAAACAAACAAAAAAGTTTCTATAAATGTATGCTCTAAAATGCATTGTTTTCCCTCTGTCCGTCTGTTACATTAAAATTTTGCATTAACGCGTCTGGTCATTGATTGACGAGTTCTTTCGAGGATACCTGATGTATTCTTTAAAGTGTTATAGGATGCAGTGATACGCTGTAAAGGTCATTCCAAGTGTTAACCGGTCTTTAATAAACTAGAGCTTTCAAATGATCCCAATGGAAGAATACAGACCCCCCTCTGCCTGTCTATCTTTCCTCATAAGTTTGGTCCAGAAAGTGTGTGACATCGAGTCTAAAATGCGAGGGACCTCCATCATGCATAAACCAACAGTGCTTTTTTCACACCCAAGGGAGCATCATCTAAAATTCCTGACAAATCGTGTTGTAAGAAATGTATGTAGTTTTCACGATTTAGTCTGTCAGTTAAATACAAAATGACCTGATAAACAGCCTCCGATGATGCCCGCCCAAACAATTATTCTAAGCTTTTGTTCATTGGGGTGTGGGTTTTCATCAGCCCATTGATGCATATTGTGGTATTTGGTTATTCTATCTGAGTACAAACCTAATGATGTAAAGTCGAGGTTTTTAGCTTGCTGATAAAACTATTTGCAAAACTGCAAACGTAATGGAACGTCAGTCAGCAAAGCAAAGAGCTTGTCCACTCTGATAATGGTGCGGATATTACATATTACAGTTATGTAGAACTAACAATATTAGATATTACAGTTCATGTAGAACTCGCCATACTGTCATGTGTTCTACGTTTAAGTATTGCTCATAACTGCCTAGTACTTATACCTTGATCTTCCTCTACTCGTTTTCATCCAAATCAGGAATTCTGTGCTGTCTCTGTACACCTCGGTCTGCAGTAGAAGGTAACAAAGTTCTAGTCTCCTGAATTCGGTGGAAAACAGCAGCAAATGTTGAATGGGTAGGCAGGTTGTTGTCGATTTGGAAATTATTCGTAATACAGACGGGACGCTAGACGACTATTACCGTTAACCTTTCCATACATAAATGTCATATCAGCTTGATGGCTAATCTGCCATCTTAAATAGAATAAGCTGAACAATTGACTAATTATGTTTTCTACAAGTGAAAGTAACAATTGATATCTTGTAAACAATAAACAAGGAAATAACTTACTTATCTGACTTCATTGCTATTCTAATCAGCTGTATCTTAACATGAAAGCAGATTCAGTTGTTTAAACCATGAAAGTTGAGTCATGCAGATTGTTTGTTACAATATCGTTTTTGAAATCTAATAATAATAATCGTGTTTTGTATTTTTTAGATCCAAAATAACTTTTCTTTCAATATCCAAATTCTTGGAAAAAAGAAAAATACTTGGAAACTTGGGGAAAAACTTCAAAACTTCCTCTGATCTGAATCCAACCGATTTCTTCATTTGGGGTAATTTGAAAGTTCTAGTTTATAAAAGACCGACCAGTTAACACTAGCGATGACCTTTTATAGCGTAACACTGCAGCTTGTAACACTGTAAAGAATACACCAGGAATACTCGAAAGAACTCTGCAATCAAGACGTGTTAATGCATGCATCGCAGCAATTGGAAGGCATGTAGAACATTTGTTGTAAAGTGATCTCTAAGATTTGAAATAATTGCTGTACTGTTAAGTGTTTCTTATTTCATAGTAATGACAGCTTAAAACTCTTTTTGATGGTGAGCCATTTTTGTTAAATGTTCTTAACTTTTGTAGAATACTTGAATTTTCTGAAACTTGTAAATATGAATGTTATTAGGTTAAGACAAATACTATGACTTATTTATCTTTTGAACAACTTCACCAAATGAGGTGCCGTTTGTTTTAGAATAACAATTATATAATTTTTAAATTTTAGTATATTTGTTATACAGGAAGTAGTTTTTAAGAAATTCATCATCAAAGATTTTAACAAGACGCCGTTTTTAATTTTAACTTTCTACCTTTATTGGTTGTTTAGAAAAACATTTTAATGTAAAAACACAAACAGACGGACGGATGGAAAACATTGCATTTTAGGAACATAGAATTTATAGAAACATTTTCGTATGTTTTGACCTCACGAACAATCTTCTGAAGTTTGTCGATGTATTTGAGTTATACTCTGTATATATATCTTTATATTACATCTTAGTTTGGAAATAATATAGCAAAGCAAAAGCTGATCTAGAATTCGTAGTTTGTTTATAATAAATTAAGTTTTCTTTATTATTTTTGATTTTGTGAGAGTTTTATGTTGCAGCTGTACAAGGTTTTAAGTAGTATATAACGACATTGAGGAAATAATTGTGAACACGATAACAACCAAAAGAATTTGTAATAGATCCGAACTAAATTTTGTACGGGGACTTTGTATTTTGCACATTGTTTTTTTAGTTAAGCTCGACGATAATTTTGTTATTGTTATAATTATATTATATGGTAGTATAATTTGAAAGTTTATTGATTAAGACTGTTTTAAAGTATCAGCTATCTTGCATTTGTGAAAAAATAACTCAATTATTTTTAAAATTAGATACAGAATGACAAGTTTTAAAAACATTATGTTAGATACAGGTAATTATGAATAATATTGTCACAGTTTCTGGATGTCTCCTAGTGATTTCAAGGCTGGTAACTGTTCAAGTTTTTGGAAAAGGAATAGTTATATCTCATTTATTATGTATCAAAGAATAAAGAAAAAATGGTTTTTAAAAATTTCCAGTTCATTTGAAATAATATATTTTATTCTTAAATGTTTTTTATAATCCTGTAAAATTATATCCAGAATAGTGCCATACATATTGAGTAGTATACAGTAAGGTTGTGGAAATAATAGTGAACACTGTAATATTTGCTAGATTCGGCTTGGTTGACCATAATATGAGCAATAACTAATCTCCATTTATTAGTTTTGAATTTAAGAACATTTTCACTAAAATGGTATTAAGCATTCTTTCTCCATCCCCTCCATACTCAACCTAAATCGAATGGTTTTTTCAAAAAAGAGCAGGTCAGACCTGATAAGCTTAAGCTTATACATGCTTTTACAATATAGTACCGTAAATTTAGTATTAGCTAATTATTTGTCAGAAGTCATTTATAGAAACCACTATATGAAACAACAAATAAAACCTGAGTACAGCTGTTTTTGTGGGTAGACCATTACAATTTAGATCATATTTAATTAGACCTAACGTGAAAATTAATATTGTGTAACCAAAACGAACTAATGTAAAAATTATAGTGGCGTTACAAAGCATTCTGATGTTAGACCATCTGATTTTAGATAAGTGCTTTAGAGTTAAGGAAAAATAGGTAGTCAGTGACAGTGAGTGATTCAACAATTAAGTCTAGCGACATATGCAATTTTGTTAAGGTTTTTGTTGGTTTGAAAAGGAATCGTCATGTAGACCAATTGATAAGACTACAGAATCCAGTAGGCCTTAGATGATATATCATTAGTCAGTCAGACTGAAAATAATCTAACAGTGGCGCTTAAGGGCGATCTGGCAACACCGCCTTCTACAGAACTTGCTACAAGGTCAGAGTTGCAAAGGCTATCTCGACTCCGAGCGGTGACGGAAAGAGGCAGAGATGATGAGCCAAGCGCGCGATGACCACTCCCTGCTAAAATACAAACAATAACATACCAACAAGCAACGGTGTTATTGACCTTGCGATCAAATTTAAACACCTCAAAACTGTTTTAAATATAAAGACAACCAGGTATTCCTTTTAGGGTTTTTTTCAATGGTTCATTGAAATATATTATGAATCAGATTATATACCTGAACATAATCAGTTGGACACAAACAAATCTTTTTGAGTACTGATTGTACAATTCTGTTTACATTGGTCATCTAACCTCAACTGCTGATAAGTTTGGGAGAGATAATATTTTTGAAAATCTCTCAACCAGTCTGTAAACTAGAAAAAATTCCTCAATCCTAGGTAAATGATGTCTGTCCATCTCTAAAAATTAATTAATTGAGACTTTACAGTCGAAAAATAATCTCAGCTGACCGTTAGTTCTACTACACACACTGACTTGTTATAAACCCAACGCGCCAGTTTATATACAATTTATATACAAATAATAACTTTTAGTTATGTTAGTAGTAACAAAAAGGTAATGGTTTTTTAATATTTTAAACAACCAAACTGTAAACTCAAAAAAATTCATAACTAACTCCGAAACTTGAGATCAGATTAAGACCAAATTTCCATAATGTACAAGACAGGTAAAAATGCACTGTTTTTGAAATGTGGTTTGATACTTTTAAAAAGCGCTTGTTGTTACATTACCATCTTAACTTGTGCACTTGACTGAGCGGTTCAAGAAAGTCAGTCGGATTTGGTCACATTAAATGGAGCCCTTAAAGTTGATATCTTTTATTGTAATTTAGTAAATCGGCCATTTAAAATAGTTTAATTTTTAACACAGATTTCATTAAAACAAGGTTTTATTAACTAACCGTGGCCGATGCCTGCTCATTTTTCAGATACAAACCGCCAGACATACTGTTGCAACACCGTAGCTACTGGGCAAAAATTCATTTCAAAGGTCACTGATTCTTCATCCTATTAAGAAGCTTCAAAAGTTTATACTTATGTTTTCAAATTCACACAAGTATTTGCTAGTAATTGTAAAATGTTGAAATTTCGA
>NW_025780936.1:0-24143 GCF_021130785.1 Homalodisca vitripennis | reverse complement strand
TGAAGTTTAAATTTAAAACATTTAAAGTATAAATTAAGCAGAATTTTAATATCCCATCTCTTTATAGGAATTCAAGCTATTGCTGTATGTTTTATCAAATCACTCAGCTAAATCATGAAAAATAGGAATTCCTAGGGAGCCTAAAAACTCAATTAAAAAGTAGTATGCCACCGCAAATTCGTTTGTGAAAAATAATGGATTTTCGTGTATAATGTAACGGATAACTTTTACAACATCAGTAAAGTTGTGCTGTGGATAAGCGTCCTCACATTTACCTACCAGTCTCTCCGCATGTGCATAGTTGAAGAAAGCATCTGTAAGTCCCGTCGGAAGAAATCATGTGGTCAGTGAAGGGTTGTGTTGGCCCATACTTGACCCCCGCCACGAGATGTATGAATGTGGGGGGCCTGACTCATGGACCTCTTGTCCACCACAAAAACGCACACACTACTTGAGAGTCCCCCACGCTGCAAAGACTTGGACTGCCCCACAGCACCACAGACCCCTGCAAATAGACATTTTTTATAGGTTACTAGGTTCTTTACCATTTTGAATATCAGGAGTAGCCAATAAGAAGACAGCTTTTAAATATTCAATACTTCAACAGGCCGCTTATGAAATATGGGTTTATAAGATTATATTTAGATAATAAAACCCTTTTTTTATTTTTGTTCTTTAAAATTAATAATTAAAATTAGTTGCTTTTTTTTATTTACATTAAGCTGTTACCTTGCGGCTATCACTTTGCAATTTTAAAAATCAAAGTCTGTAGCCTACTTAGTCAAATGTAAATATAATGGTTCTCCGATGATAATTTTTTTTTTAGGTTATAGGAGCTTTTCAGGTTTAAATTATTTAAATTTATCTGATGCCACAGCCTGAGGTTATGCCTTGTTGCCACAATCAAGAATATTTATTATAAATAGATCTCCAAAAACCTATTTTGGCAAAATAAAAACGCTTACTTCCAGTTCTTGTGATCTACTTTCTAGTGTGATGTCCTTTATGCCGAGTAGGCAGAGATGAGTTTGCCTTGTAGTATTCTGATTGAAGGCAATACATAATCCTACACCTCGGGTCTAGAAGGATCCGGGTGTTTTGAATTCACTTCTAGTGTTTATTGGTATTTACTGCCCCAAGAACCATCCACACACCCACAAAATGTCCCCTACATTTGTGTGGATGATTATTACATAGAAAAATCATTAAAACCATGGGTAACTAATAATTTGTGCAAAATTTAATACATTATTATAAATGTTAAAATTTCGAAAAATATTTGTAGCGTTACACCTTCCACTTTTACACTGCGCGCGCACTGATCCTGTATATAGGAGAAACAAAAAGTAAGCAACAACTCTTAAGGGATCATTATCATACACTCTACTCAAAAAGGTGACCATGCCCATTTGGGGGTAGCTGCTGCATCCAGTAATATTGAATTAGTAAAACACAGAACTGTACTGTTTTTGTATGTTTCTAATTAACTCTTTGGACAGCAATCATATTTGAGAGAAATGCCATAGTGTTTTGTTGCCATAAAAATTATTATAAAGTTATTATTTTCAAAGATTATCAACTTAATTTGGTTATATTTCTACTTCAAATAAACGGTACATTCATAAATGTATAATTTTAAAACTAAATTTTCCTTTCCAAAAATAAATAACCTGTTAAAAATATTATTTAAAAAACCAAATTAGGTTTTTGTGCCATATAAAATCTTCTTCAATAAAAAAATCTAAGTTTGACATTAGTAAGGTATTTTACATGTATTTATAATTCTATACAAACAAATTTTCTTAGGGCCAACACTCAAATTTTTCCATTTTTTGAAACTGGTCCAGATTTGTACATTTTTCCGTTTTAGAAAACATAAAATTTTATGTTTCATACATACATTTGCTCAAAAAGTAAATCAAAACATGGAAATAAAATAATGGGTTCATGGACAATATCAACATGTTTACTTTAAAAAAAATTAAAACACCCAATTACAAGATCAAAAACAAATACAAAAATGGACAGAAGCCAATGTCTATCTTTTATCCCCAATTTTTATTCACTACTTTAATACAATAAAAAGTAATAACAAATAAACAATGCAATTGTAACTAGAAACAGGTATCAATTACACACAATGTAAACAATTACAGAACTGTCTGCACTAGTGCTAGACTGAATTCACCTGAGCTTTGTTATCAAGCCCCCATGGACTATACCCAAAATACGAAACCTAAACAAATAGGACTTTTCCGGGTACTTGCCATTGTTCAGGAGAAAGAAAAAATCAGTAACACAACATTTTCGAGATCTGCAGTCCTGAATCTCCTCCTTCAAATACAGTACTAACCTTAACATGTAATTACAAAAGTATGGTTTAAAATAAATCAAATTCATACCAGAGCGTTGTGACACGCCTATGTCAGGAATCTACGACCACCATGTTGTGTGTCCAAACTTGTACTAACTCATCAAACATATCACTTAATAAAAAACTAAACACAACACTAATTATCTAAAACTGAACTACAAGAATACATGTTACAACCCTCCTACATTTAGAAACTGAGGCATTCTCCTATGAAAAACTGCCAACAATCCGTACTGTACCAGACGCTGGCACTGAAAGGGTTTAACTATAATCTCAGTTAATTAGGGTAGTTGGCTACCTCCTACAATTTTGAATTATTAATTTAATTTAAAAGTTGTAGCATTTCTTACTTTGAGGAGTCCTGATCCAGCAGAGCATGCTTTAACAGAATACGCTGGTACTGAGTATGATAGTCCGGTCCTTGTGATGGCGGCTTGGACGGAGCTAGGATTCTGACCCTCACTCCCAGCTGTGAGACCCTGTCATCCATAATAGGTTCCTTCTTACACAGATGAGTTTTATGATATGCTTAGGATTACTCATTAGGTGAACTCTTCATTCAAATAAACAGGAATCTATTTTATTATCAATAATGATACAAGTCGATTTCATTCTTACACAACTGGAATGTTAAGAATTTGTTTCTGACATATTTAAGTTTTATATTTTTCTGTGAAGGGATTAAAAATAAGTCTTGTTGAATGAAAAACCCAAAAATATATTTACCCTATAAAATTGTCCAATCAACATAAAAAAAGGCATTTTTAAGTTTTACCGATTTTCATTGAATTTTCTATAGTTGGTCTTCTGTGTCTTTAATAAGCTTCAAAAACCGATGCCAAACAAGTAATCTGTTTATTACAGCAACAAAATAGAGAGTAAGCAAAAATAAAAATATTTAGTGCGCTAGAAAATCCACTGAGTTTACCTTTTTTTTTAATTCAAAACTACAAAATGTCGACAATGGTAAAAAAAAAACATGAAGAGTAAGTTAGTATAAAATGTGAAGACTTGCAGAATAATATGTCAGTAATAAAAATTGAAGTATTAAAAAAAATATTACAAGATTCCTTATTTATTTAATTTGAAGAATCCACCAATATACTTTAGTTCATTTCAGAAAAACAGAGGGTAACCAGTGTTGGAATATCCAGTGCAAGAAATAAATAAATGATGACCAACACTATAATGCATATAAAACATATCTTATCATCTAACCACAGGGTAGAAGATTTATTCATCGCCACCCACATGTATTAGGTTTCACATGAGAATAGTTTAATATGCAAAAAATTTCAAATCTAATTGCTCATTTCATCCCCTTTTGAGATCTCCTACGGACAGACAGACAGACAATCACACAAAAAAGAAGACCACAAAAGTGACCAGCATCATAGAACTCATTCTTGTAGAAATAAAGTTTCCATGTAAAATTTGAAAACATAATTTTTTCTTGGACATGTCTTGCAACATGGTTATGGTTCAGATTTTTTATTTTTTAATTTGGTTTCATGTCAGTGTTTTAAATAAAGGGGGGGGTGGGTGGGAAAAAAAGTCTACACACAGGATAAGTTGGGACTAATCTGTTTTGATAGGTCAAGATGTTTGGGATCTTTTATGGGAGTAAATTGAATATTGTATACAAACTTATTTATTCTGCTGATTTTGCTTGTTGTGCTATCATGATAACCCCATAAGACCAATTTTAAAAATTTATTGTAGAACCCCCAGCCAATTCCTATGAAGGTGACTATCACACTATAATCCAAAACTCAATTATAGAAAACTGATACGTTCATCGACACAAGTTCAAGTCTAATACGGTCCCAGTTTGTTTTTGACATATAGTTGGACAGACAAACTATACTAGACAGAAATAATAATAATTAGATAATAGTAATATTATTATTGCTAACGACAAACATTTGATAAAAATTCATATTGTGCATTTTCAAACTGGCTACATTGTCCACAAACAACCCTGTAAGGTAGCTAAACCTAAAATAATAAAACTACAAAGTCATAAAAGGTTGGTCTCATTGAGAGAATTCATTGATACGTGGTAGTTCTCATTTCTAAATAAATGCAATGTCTCAAGATTTTAGACAATGGTCCAAGAAGTTTCAATTGTACTGATGAACATTTTGTATACGATGTATACTTATGTATTATGATGGACTTTATTCAAACATTACCAGAATATATGTGATGAGTTTAATATAAGGCAGAATTCTTATCTCTAGACCCCCCCCCCCCCCCCCCCCCTCCCCCCCCCCCCCACTATATATATATATATATTGTTATAAGAAAGTGTATTCTAAGAAAATAGAGTAAGTCCTGTTTTATGGAGTGCCTATTTGGAAAACATTTTTTAAAGCATACTGTTACATTCTCTCAAGACGGCCCACATATTATTTAATGTGACATTTCCATGAATGGTTGTTATTGAGACATATAGTTAAATTGATGAGGACCAATAACAATCAGCTTGACATAGTTGTTTGAATGTCAAAATGGTGAACATCATTGTAACGATTTTTGTCTAAAGCAACCGCTGTTTTAAAATTAATAGCAACAATGAGCCATATATGTTTTTATAAGGATTACAATCTTATATCTCGAAAACATGTTTAAAAATTTTAATATAATAATTGCTAAAAATGCGTTCAAAGAAGGTCATTGAAACAACAATAAACACTTGAAAAGATAATGCCCTTCTAGTTGGAGGTTTGAAACCGCGTTGCCAGTGATCACTACAATTCAGGGAACAACTTCTATTGTAATTGAGATGTCAAGTCTTATCTCTAGATAGCTGATTATGTGAAGATCAGCACAGTTTGTAGTGATAAATGAAGGGTTTACTATATTTAGTTTAAGTCAATCCAGTTGAATTAAAGATAAGAGATTATCTTGTAATGATTGGTCGAGTACTGCAAGTCCAAGGATAAGTTACATCTGATAATACTTTCTTATCTCTAACTGAAAGTGTGGAGGACAATAATTCAGATTTTTTGAAAGATTTTTAAGATTTCACACTTCAAAACTAGCTTATGCGTCAAACTAATACCTATCAGCTGTAACACATAAAAAAACTGTCCAGTTTTAACTGAAATTTTCATGTAGAAACATTTTTAAAATCACTGTAATTTCATAAATTTTAAGGAGCTATACTAACAAACGACCTTTCACCACATAAAACATGCTATACTGTGTCATTGTTGAATGATAGACTTCACTAAAGCTCAGTCACATAGGCTACAGTTTCCAAAACCAGTGTATCGTGAAAACACTAAAAAATACATGCAATTATTGGAAAATAAATGTAGAATGTTCTATTAAAATGACTATCACCAATGAAGTTAAATAACAGATGTACACTAAAAGTATGCCTGTTTACCTGAAAAATATACTACACCTACACTGTTAATACTGGCTTCATGAAACAACCTTTCCCTTCACTGTTATTTTCACAGAAATGTGAGCTCTACATTACTGACAACTCCAAACCCAAAATAACATTGCTGTACACCAATGCATTCATTATCTCAATAGCTAACTGGTCATTTTTATATAACTGCTCAATTAATAAACCTGTAAGCAAAGATTAACAAAGATAATTGACCTTCGTTTTCAATTATTCACTCCGTCCATTCAAACATAGATTGGAGCGTATTACCTATTGGTTTATACAAATTCAAATCTCCTCTAATCAATTGGTACCGAAAACACTGTGTCTCATCCACAAAATTTGATTGGACACACCAGCATTGACCATAGTCATGTATAAAATGATGATTTAGTATAGAATAAATATATATATATATATAATATATATATATATATATATAAATATAATATATATATAAATATAAGTAGATAGTAATATGGGGTTCCTGGCGCACTTTCGGAGCCGACCGAAAAGCAATGTAAAATACTGTTCAATGTACCATAAAGGAAGCTGAGAAATAACACAGCAAATCTCAATGAAAAAAATTAACCGAATCTACAGTCGTTCGTCTCCAAAAGCGATCGGTACATTACTATCTACTCTGTGGAATGAAAAATTAACCAAATCTACAGCTGTTTGCTTCTACTTTCTTAAGCTGTGCTTTGTAAAATGTTGTCAAATCTGCTACGAATAAAGGAAAAATCTTCAATGACAGTCCGAGGTGTGCTACTACATACCGACCATCACGATAATCGCTTCGCCTGCGTCATATCCGTAGTGATATCACGCCGTGAGAGGCGCAATCGTTGGTTTACAAGCACCATTTAGTTAAATAAATTTTTCTATCTAAATGGAGCGCGATTAAAATATCATGTCCGTTCTGCAAAATAGAAATTTTAAGAAAAAACTATGATCGCCATTATAATTCTAAAAGTCATGAAAAAAACAAGCAAATTTACGATAATGAACTAAATTATTTAAGACAGTGGGCTAGAGAAAATAAAATTGCCGATCACGAAAACATGTTTAATATTGAGAAATTACGTGAATTAAAGAGAAATTTCAAAGTTGAAAAGAAAAAATCTCGACCTATTTAATGATGAAAAACTTCATTCAATAGCTGAAAAGTTGGCTATCGGTACTAACGATAAAACCAAGTCTGAAATGATCGAAGAAATAGATAAACACAAATCCGAAAATATCATTGATGTAGAAGTTTTATCCTCAATACACGGTCTTTTCAAGCAATACATTTTAACAAACTTGAACGACAATTCCATGTCAATTTACAAATATCTTTCAATTATGCGGTCAGAAATTAAAAGTTTAATCGAGAAATTTCAAGAAAATGTTAAAAATATGAAGGGCTATCTCTCTTTGGAATGTGAATACGAACGAACTTTAGTGAATGGTGAACCGCAAACATGTCTAATGTATTTTACTATCAAAGCAGACGAAATCTTTGACGTAAACGACTTTATTACTAAGCAATTTAATAAATTAACACATCGAGAACAAACGAATAATCCAAATAAAGGTTCCGGATGGACATTTAAAAGTTGTAAACAACTAGTTTTGAGCCTTAACAAACACGAAATGATGAATGCAGGATCATACATCGATTTACCAAAGAATATCAAAGATAAAAAAGCTTGTATAAATATAAAAAATAGAGATGATTTTTGCTTTATTTACTCAATAAGATGTGCTATTGAAAAACCAGAAAGAGACTGTTGAACGTGTAAAGCAATACGAAAAATTTGTGAATGACGAAATATTTTCAGGTTTTTGAGTATCCAATGTCTCTGGAAAGATATACAAATATTTGAAAAACGAAGCTACAATTCCAAGTATAAGTATCCAACAATGTCTATCAATGTCTACAGTTTTGATGAAAATATTAAACATTGTTCTGTTACAAAATTTCTGAAAAATATGACGCTGAAACAAACATTGATTTATTGTATGTTAAACAAGATGATAAATTCCTCATTATGTTTTGATAACCGATTTAAATAAGCTTGTTTCTTCGCAGTTGTCTAAACATAAAGAAAGAAAATTTTTGTGTAGAAGATGTTTAAGCCATTTTTACAAATCTGGAGATTTAACAGATCATTTAGAAATTTGTAAAAATCATGAAGTTTGTTAAAGCCAATTATGCCATTTCCAGGTCAAACAACTAAATTTTACTAATTATCAAAAGAAATTTAACCATCCATACCGTAATTTATATGGACTTTGAGAGCATATTAGAAAAAATTCCGACATGCAAGAACAATCCACAAAGATCGACTACAACCAAGATTCAGAGGCACATTCCTTATGGTTTTACTCTATATTTAGTGTCGAATGTGACCAATCGCATGTACAAACCGATATGTTATCGTGCCAAAAAATGAAGAAGATTTGAAAAACTACGTCCCGACAAAATTGTTTGAAGAACTCAATAAATTATCGAAATACATAGCGAAAAAATATAATTCTAAGAACATGAAACCTATGAAATTGACAGAAGAAGAAGAAATTTCGTATCAAAATTCAAACGTTTGTCATATCTGTGAATGGTTCTGCTTATGATGTTGGGTCAATTCAGTATGGTTTTACTCCTGATAGTTGGAAAGATAAGAGTTATAATAAAGTGAGAGATCATTGTCATTTAACCGGCAAGTTTTCGAGGCGCAGCTCATGCATGTTGCAATCTAAATTTGAAATTTCCTCAGAATATTCCCGTTTTCTGCCACAATATGTCAAATTAACGATACTCATTTGTACATAAAAGAAATTTGGCTAAACAATATGGAAATGTTGATTTGATTGCAAACACCGATGAAAAATATATAAATTATTCTGTAAATTCTGGATATGGCTATGAATTCGAAGGTGATAAGCCAAGAAAATTCATCAAGTTTTCGGTTTGTAGACACGTTCAGATTCATGGCCTCGTCTATTGAAAAATTAGCGAAAAATTTAAAGAAAGAAGACTTCAAACATACAAATCATTTTATACAGGATGGACTGAATGAAATTATAGAAAGACAGCCAAATGACGAAGAAGAAATCTTTAAAATTCTATCTGGAAAAGGCATATTTCCTTACGAATTTATCGATAGTATTGAAAAACTTGATTACACAGAACAGCTGAAAATTCAAGATTTCTATTCACTTTTGACAGACGAGAGCATATCTGAGAAAGATTATCAACACTACTTGAGCGTTTGGAACAAATTAAAAGAGAGAAAATCTAGGAAAATTACTCTGATCTCTATAACATTCAAGATGTTCTATTGCTCGCTGATATCTTTGAAAATTTTAGGAATATTTTGTTTGAATTGCTATAAACTCGATCCGGCACACTATCTAACAGCTCCCAGTCTCGCATGGGACGCAATGCTATGTTAAAATTAACGAAGATAGAATTACAATTAATTAGTGATTCTTAATAAAAAAAAATAAAAAAAAATATGTATTTGATGATCGAAAAAAGGTATTCGCGGAGGCATTTCTCAGTGTATTAAAACGATATGTGAAAGCAAATAACAAATATTTAAAAGATTTTGATAAGACAAAGCCCGAAAACTATTTACTCTATCTCGATGCTAATAACCTTTATGGGTATGGCCTCATGCAAAGTTTACCATACGGCGATATCAAGTGGATGGATCCTAAAACGTATACAAAAGAAGAGTGGCAAGAAACAATTTTAGAACTCACTGGCGACGAAGATTATGGCTATATTCTCGAAGTCGATCTTGGATATCCAACAAATTTACACGAACATCACAAGGATTTACCTCTTGCTCCAGAACATTTTAAAAACAAACTTTGCACAACTCTACTGGATAAAACTGAATACGTTTGTTCATTCGAGAAATTTGAAGTTCTATTTGGAACAAGGTATGATTTTGAAACATGTGAATAGAGTTATTGCATTCGATCAGAAGCCTTTTATGAAAGAATACATTGATTTTAACACAAACATGAGAACCAAAGCTACAAGCGACTTTGAAAAGGACTTTTTACAAGTTAATGAACAACTCTGTTTTTGGAAAAAGTATGGAAAAATGTGCGAAATAGATGTGAATAACCAAACTCGGTAATGAAGAATTTTTCAATGAAACAAGCTAAGAAAAACAAATTTCAAATGCTTTAACATCTTTGACGACAAACTGTATAGCGAGTCACATGTACAAACAAAAGGTTAAATTTAACAAACCGATTTACATAGGATTTTCAGTTTCTCGACCTCTCAAAATTGCTAACGTACGAGTTTTATTACAACAAATTAAAGAAGTTTGATCCAGATTTGAATCTGTGTTACATGGATACAGACAGTTATTTTCTAGAATTGAAACGAGATCCTTTTAAAATTATTAAAGAAAATATAGATGACTTTGATACAAGTGATTATCCAAAAGATCATGAATGTTTTCACTACTAAAAATAAGAAGGTAATAGGGAAATTTCAAAGATGAGTTAAATAGCGAAGTTTTAGAAGAATTTTGTGGTTTAAGGTCTAAGATGTACTCGTACAAATATCTAGATAAAAACCCAGTTAGGTGTAAAGGAATTAAGAGAAGCGTTGTAAATAAAAAACAATAAATATCGAAAACTTGAAGAGATGTTTTGTTCGAAGATAAAGAAGAATTTAGGGAGATGACAGTCATCAAAAGTTATAAACATGAGTTGTACACTGTTACCATAAACAAGCTGGCACTGAACGCTAAAGATGATAAGAGAATTGTCCTAGAAAATAAGATCGATACAGTACCGTATGGCTATGAAGCAAAATCTGATATATTAGACGAATTAAATAAACTTGGAAACTTTGATATGTAAATGGAAGATGATTTAATTCACTGTCACAAGTGTAAAAAGAAAACGAAAAAATATAGATTCAAAAAATCGTTCAAACTCAAAATGGATTGTATAGAATCGCTGCAAAATGTTCAAAATGTAAGACAAACAAGAGTAAGTTTATAAAGAATCCAAATCCAAAACCTGTATAAGCAAGAATTGAAGACTAAAGATGAGATAGAGATTGAAGCTAGAGAAATTCATGCACCGGTACGAAAGAAGTTTAAAAAGAGAAAAATTATAACATTAGGAATTGACGATTTATGGCAGCAGATTTAGTTATAATGTCTAACTATTCAGATAAAAAATGATGGATTTAAGTATATGTTAAATGTTATTGATACTTTCTCAAAATATGCTTGGTCAAGAGCTATCAAAAGAAAAAACGGCAAGGATATTTCAAAAGCTTTCGAAGGATATAGTAAAAGATGCCATAAGGATCAATCACAAACCTCCTAACCTACTTCATACAGATAAGGGTTTAGAGTTTAAAAATAAAGAATTTAACGATGTTTTGAGGAAAATACAACATTAAGATTTATTCATACTGAAAACGAAGAGAAATCAAGTATTGTAGAGAGATATAACAGAACTCAAAATGAGAGAATGAAAGTAATTTTTTGAGATTAATAAAAACTTTAAATGGATCGATATTCTTCAAAAAATCGTAAACAATTATAACGATACAGTTCACAGCACAATCAAAATGAAGCCCAAAGACGTAGATAAAGATGCAGAAAAGGGAGTTATTAGAGACCGTTTTCAAGTATATTCCACCAGAAAATTCATACAAAAACTAAATTTAAAGTCAATGATCATGTAAGAATTGTTAGTAAAAAAACAAAACATTTTCGAACAAATATAAGAACAATTGGTCAAGAGAAATCTTTGTGATTTATCAAATTAATAACACAGATCCTGTAACTTATAGTATAAAAGATTTAAATAATGAAGAAATAACCGGAAAGTTTTATGAATATGAATTGAGAAAGTCAAAGCTGTAATTTTTTTCTATATATAAATGGAGTCTCAAAAGAAATGTACAAAGTGCAAAGAATTTAAAGATTTAAATGAATTTTATAAAGATAAAAATAGGAAAGATGGAATGCATTATAATTGCAAAGATTGTGAAAGGGAATATCATAAAGAATTATATGATAAAATAGAAAAATTAACTTTGGAAGATAAAGAATGTCTTAAATGTAAAGAAAACTAAAAAAATTTCAGAGTTTAATAGTGATCACTATAGTAGAGATAAGAAAGACTCCTATTGTAAAGATTGTGTAAAGAAGAATCACCATAGATTATATTATGAAGATACTCAATGTGAATGTGGAAAGAACTATAAAATGGTTAAATAATTATCAAAAACATTTACAAACAAAATATCATAATTCAAGAGTTTAACATTTTCATCGTGTAATAATTTGTTTCTATATAAATGGAGTCTCAAAAGAAATGTACAAAGTGTCAGGAAAAGAATAGAAAAGACTGTTATTGTAAGGAATTATATGACAAAAATATGGACAAATTAACTTTAGAAGAGAAAAAGTTGTTACTTTTGTAAAGAAATTAAAAATATTTCTGAATTTAATAACTGGCAGTATAGTAAAGATAGAAAAAGATGCTTTTTTGCAAAGATTGTGCTAAAAAAATTTTTCAGCGAAAGTTATAAAAACGAAATGCCTTGTGAATATGAAAAAAGAATTCTACAATGGTTACCTAGTTATGCTAAACATTTACAAACAAAATATAATAAATCGAGAGTTTTTAGTAAAATTTAGAAACATTTTCATCGTGTAATTTAGATATTCTATAAATCAGTCGAGATTCTGCCATATTTGTAGTAAAATGATTTCCGTTGTATAAAATATTCAAAGATTCTTTCATTTGGTTATACAGATTGATAGAATTTGGTTCGTCATCAATGAACAAAATCTCTAATTCAGGATATTTTATTTTTAGATGTTTTAATCGGTTTTGGTATTTCTCGTTTCTGAGCTCTGATAACGTAATAAGGATATTCCCACATGTGATTCTTCTTAAATTAACACAAAAAACATGGTGTTTTTTCTTTATCAAAATCTTTACATACCATATCTCTCTTCATTAATTCCATTCGCAATTCTTGATTCTCTATTTTCAAGGATTTCATTTGACCTGAAATTTGTAACTGTTTTATTTCATCTTTTAACTGCTTATTTTCGTTTTTTGAGTTTGTACTCACCATATTTTCTAATGGAAGGTAATACTTCTTTCGTAACCCAATTTTTAAACAATTTCGCTTCTGGTTTATGCGATCTCAAAATTAAAGAATAAAGTCCAGATTCATTAACGAAAACAGTGTTATTTTGGAAGTTTGAAGGTAAGCTATTTATAGCCCCCCCCTTATATTTAGATTAAAATAGAAGTTTTTATCATCTTCGTCAACGTTTATTCTGAATCGTTTGCATAGTATTTTTCATATTCTAGAATTTTTGCTACGTCTTTAGCCTTAAACCAGATCACATTGTTTTCGTCAACAATCGTAAAGATATGTTTGTTATTGAATTTTAGTTGATTATTGAGTAGGTCTACAACTGACTCCATTTAGATAGAAATAAAACTTAACTAGTAATTTTTATTTTGAGAATAAAGCCCAGATTCATTGATAAAAACAGTGTCAGGATGAAGATTTTGAAAGGGGTCTATGGCATAGACTCTTGTAATTTATACATTCAAAAGTTGTTTTCTTGAAAAATTTGAAGGTAAGAACGATTCGTTCCCCCCTTGATTCATCATTTCTTTCGACAATCTTAAATATATTGTTGTTTTACTCTCATTATTTAATAGATTTCCTTCAGAGTCTTGAATAGTCAGAACGATTTTTTGAATTCTTTTAATATTTTTTCTAATTGGAATATAAATCGATTTCATTCGGTTTTTCACTGATTTTTGATCCATAAGCAACATTTGGGAAAAAAGTGTACAAAATTTCAGATTCTTTGTGTAAATGTTTCGGTATGATTTTCAAAACTAGGTTCAACGAGATTGCAGTGCACTTCAATTACATCGAACGGTCTAAATTTTGGCGTTTTATTTCCTAAATATACCTGATTTGGCTCAATAGTTTCTTGAACAAACCCTAATAAATCTACAATAATTGCTGAAAACATTATTCTTACTGGTGATTTTATTTGAATTTTATTAGAGAGATAATTTTTTTGCATTTCAAACTTGTTTTCGTCAAAGTTTAAAGATTTATCTGATTGTTTGAATGTTTTCAGATAATTTTTAAGGGAATTTTTTATTTGATCGAAAGTATAATATCCTTTGTTTAAACCATAGTATTTTGTTTATGTTCTTCTCACTAAATCCTATGCAATAAGGAGAACTTTCACTAATATTTATTACAAAATTGTCAGAATAAAAACCGCTTAAACCGATAAAATAATTTGATTCTTCCTCTAAGTGTATAGGATGTTCCAAGTTTAAAAACTAATTTAGAGCTTTCTGAAGTCAACTTGAACAGCTTTCATTTTCGCAAGCGTTGCTTCAAGATGAAAATCTTCTATTTAAATGGAGAAATTTTTTTAAAGCAAAAAGATCAGATAAAACTTCAAACGTTTGAAGAAAATAAGAAAGATCAACCAATCAGATTGTTAATTGTTGGTTCAAGTGGATGTGGAAAAACAACTTTATTATTGAATTTTATCTACAATAGGTTGATTCCTTATTCCAATTTGTATGTTTTTAGTAAATCTTTAGAACAAGACGCCTATAAAAAATTACAAGAAAGATTTGAAAATATTGAGAAAAACTTAAACAAAAAAATATCACATTTTTATAATGCTTCTGAGGGACATAGTTCCGTTTAAGCGAATGTAAACCGAATTCTTTAATCGTTTTTGATGATTGTATTTTAGAAAATCAAGACGTTATTAAGGAATATTTCGTAATGTCTCGTCACAAAAATATCTCTTGTATCTATCTTTCCCAATGCTTTTCAAAGGTTGATAAAACAAGTTATTAGAAATAACCTGAATATGTTGTGTATTTTTTAAGCAAGATGATCACTATTCGAGAAAGATTTATAACAATTATGTGGGATCTGATATGAGTTTTAACCACTTTAATGAGTTGTGTGATAAAATTTGTAAGGAAGACTACGGATTTTTTAACTATTAATCTAACTTTGAAGCCTAAAAATGGTAAATATCTGAATAAATTTTCTAATATAAACGTGTGATAATCTAGTTGTTTTCATGTTTTTACGTTCACGTTTACGTTTCGTGTTCTCGTTTTTACGTTCCACGTTCACGTTTTATACGTTTCACGTTCAAATGTTCCCACGTTCACGTTCCACGTTCACGTTCATGTTTCACGTTCATGTTTCAACGTTCATGTTTCACGGTCGTGTTTACGTTTCACGTTCATGTTTTAACGTTCGTGTTTACGTTTCACGTTTCAACGTTCGTGTTTCACGTTCCACGTTCACGTTTTACGTTCCGTGTTCACGTTTCGTGTTCACGTTTTTACGTTTCACGTTTCAAAATTTTCCTAAATAAATGGCGAACGTAACTTCAGAAGAAGCAAAAAAACTTGATCAAATAGAAAAGAAATTAATCAAAGAATTTAAAGAACAGATTCGAATTGATGAAAAAGAACAAGAATTTATTCAAAAAATTAATCAACCTGTAACTTCTGCAATAAAAAATGTTGAGGGCAAAATTGAAAATGTTTTAAGCGATAATCAAAACTTAATGAATTTGGTTCCAGTTTGTACGACAATTTGCTGATATTTCGATTCCAGAATCTGAGTTTGAATTGCCAAAATTACCATCTTCAACACCATTTAGACCTCGAATCATTGAAGACTCTACCATAGTTTGAACCAATAAGTCCTGGAAACAACGGATATAATAATTGGTGAAATTGGTAAAAAATTTCTTCCTAGAGCAAAGGATGATAAATTTGGTTTGTATTGGGATAGAAAAAAGAAAAGTTTTATGATTGGAAATTTGCCCGTGAATTTTGAGCATAATGATATCATTATTAATGAAAAAACATATGAAGGAACTCAAGGTTTATGGAGATTATTAACAGGCACTGATGTTCCAAAAGACGGTTTTATATTCTGAAGAAGACTTGAAAAAGTATACTGAAAATTTTATGGAAATCTGATTCAATTTACAAAAATAATGATCCATCAACTAAGAAACCAAAGTCAAGTAAAGGTAAAAAATATCTCAATTTGATTAAACCAATTTGGGAAAAAAGAAATCGAAGGATCAGGTGTGAGAAAATACAGTGATAATAAGATTTGAGTACAGATATATCGACGATTTGACAAAACTCGATGGAATTATTAATTATATTTATGCTCAAGAAAAGGCTGGAAACAACAATTTTTTTGAACGAAAAGAAAGCGATTAAAGATTTTATTTCGAACAAACTTGATGAAATGATTGAAAAACCTGATGGAATTAAATATTTAAAACGAGTTTTGCCGGCAATAAGTTCATCTATGATTGAAGGTAGCGGACTTTTGAATGATTTTATCAACAATTTACCTTTTGAATTACACGTGCCAACTTATCAGTATCTGGGGGCCTGGCACAAAACTCGAAAAAAGACTAAAAAGAGGAGATACTGGTATAAATAAAATTAGATCAAGCTGCTATGGAACACGATATTTTTTATGCAAAACATAGAGACACAAATTCCAGACATATCGCAGATAAAGTTTTGCAAGATAAGGCAATGGATAGATTTTTATCAAAAGATGCTAGTTTAGGTGAAAGATTTGTTGCGCTTCCAACAGCTGGAGCAATGTTTTTTGAAGAGAAAACTAGGAATGGGAATCGAAGAGAACTTGAAATTTTAACTATATAAAATGGAGGTGAACGTAAACTTCAGCAAAAATCAGAAAGAAAAAAATAAAATCCGCTTTTAAGAAGAAAATACCCGTTAGTATTCAATTTAAAATAGATCAACTAAAAAATGGCGAAGATAAGATATTTTTAACAAAATAGACAATACAATAAACTCGAAAAACATAAGAAAAACAATAAAAGAACCAGAATAGAATTTTCTTATAATCAGTTGAAAGAACTTAAAAATGGGTGGTCTTTTGAAAGATTTATTAGATTTTGGAGAAAATATTCCAGTTGTTAAAAATGTTGTTCCTTATGTTCGTAAAGCTGCTCCAATCGTTAAAAAGGATGTGATTCCTATTGTTCGAAACATTTTTAAATTGGTTAGATAAAGAGTTGGAAGATGTTACAGGATCTGGATTAGATGAAAAAACTTTGAATTACGTGAAATCAAACATTGAAAAAAAAAATTTAAACCTTTAACATTCGGGGAATTGGAAGAAATCTGCAAAAATATTAAACATTTTAGAGGAATCTTCATGAGAGATACATTACCTGAAAAAGTTAAGAAATTTGAATGTGGAATTGGTGAATTTAGACTCGATTATGGGAAGTGGAAACGCATTGGATTTGTTATTATAAAAATGATAAGAATGCATGTTATTTTGATTCGTATGGAAAGAATTGAGGACAAACCACCTATAGAATTGATTAAATATTTGAAAAAATCAAGCGTCTACTACAATGATTCTCAGATTCAAGATTATAAAGATCCCCCAATTTGTGGTCATTTATGTGTTTTTGTTTTGAATGAACTGAGTACTGGTAAAGATTTTAAAGAAGTTGTTAACAAATTATTACTTAATAAATATGGATTCACAAAATATTTTTGACGTATTTGGAACACAAATTATTCAAAATGTAGATAATAGTTTGAATTTTGATAGTTTGAGAAATGAGTTTGATAACAAGTTAGAAAATGTATTACAAACCCTTCCAGATTCAGATATGTTTGCTGTCGAGATTGAAGATTTTAAAGCAGAATATGATAACAAACTTGCAAATTTCATGAGTTCAAATGAAGTTGCTGATAAAATAAAAAACATTGGAAAAAGAAGTTGATGATGGTGTAAAAAAAATTATTTACCAATTTAATGTCTCATATCGAAAAAGCTGATGAAATTACTGAAGCGATCAAAGTTGAAAAGAATTATGTTAGTTTGGCTAATAAGAAAAGAATTGTCGGTGTTCGACCTGGTATTGACAAACATGATGTTGTTGTTAAAGAACAAATTTTAAAACCTCTAAAATTATCAGAAAACATCGATATTGTTGATTTACATGATCCGAATGTTAAAAATGCCTTAGATTTTAAAGGAAAAAGAATTAGCAGTGTTAGTAAAGGAATTAATCCATTTGATGTTGTTGTAATGATTCAATTAGAAGATCATATTAAAATGTTTAATGAACTAAACAAAAATTACGAGAATCATAAACAGCATGTTAAAGATTTTACAACAGAAGTCTATGACAAGTTAGAAGCCAGAAATAGAAGATCAGTAGACGATGTTTGGTGAATTACTTGATAAAGTAAATAAACTAGAAAGAAAACTTTAATACATATAAAAAATAGTGTTAATGTATTAGTTGGTGAAGTAATTAACAAAATTCTGAAAAATTTTTGATACAAGTTTTAATGAGAAAAATAAACTTTTTTGAAGATTTTGGTACACGTTTAAATGAGCAAATAACACATAATAATGAATTACTTAAAAGTATAGATGATCGATACTCTTTATATCTCGATAAAGTAAATAAACTAGAAGAAAACTTTAATAAATTTAAAGAAGATGTTGATAAAACTTTTGAAAACATCTCGACAACAGATTTAATGGAGTAGGCGGCTATGATGACTAATTTTCTTTATATAAATGGCGCTCATATATTGTGTGAGATGTAAAGAAAAAACTGCAACAAATGATATAAAATACTATGCAAACATTAACGGAGTTAAAAGAATTTCGGGGAAAATGTGCTGAAATGTAACTCAAAAAAGAGCCAATTTTATAAAAACTTGATTTTGAAAATTTTTTCTTAATAAATAGAGATGGCGGGACATTACAGTGCTTTCGATCTTTTTATCATGCAACACGAAAGAGATTTGAAAAAAGAACATTGGGATGACATTTCTCAAAAATATGGAAATTATCCGAAGATATGATGAGATTATACGTAAACAAATTGAATTGGTATAACATTGCTAAATATCAAACTTTATCATCAGAGTTCATTCAAGAAAATATACATTATCAATTAAAAAGATCATATGTCTGTTCTTTGTCTCTATCAACACTTGAGTATAAAGTTTTTGGATGAAAATAAAGATACAGTTGATTGGAACAATATTATAGATAGCGGTTACTATCCTGTGCAAATTTTTATTGAAATATGTGACCGAGATCGCAAAATTTAAGGAAGAGAATCCTGAATATGACGAAGTAGATCATTAAAAAAATGACTCTAATCTTTTTAATTATTTTACTAAAATTTATATCTTTTCTTATAAAAACGTACATTAGATCGATGAAAAAATGATACATGATGTTTAAAATTTCTAAATTTTCTCTTATTAAATGGCGGACTACAGAAAATATGCTAGTGATATTGAAAGGGCGGAGTTTAAAAATTTTCTATCCAATTAGTAAACAACATTTGAATGAACCGAATAAAAGAACTGAGTTTAATATTGATTTTGGAGATAACTTTTGCTCGTCTAACTTCCAGTTTTATATTTCTGGAACTTTAACAAAACAAGATGGTCAAGCGTATCTTGGAACTGATAATGTTAGATTAATCGATAATTTTATACCGTTTTTATTTTCTAAGATTGAAGTAAGGAAAACACAATAAATTGATAGAAGAAGTCGAAAACTGTGGCCAATTAAGCACAATTAAAGGAACTATTTTCGTATTCAAAAAGTGATGTTATTTCTCAAACTTCTAATGGCTTTGAATCAGATTTTAAATTTGGTGTTTTTTGAAGCAGCTGGAAATTTATCTCATTTTGGATTAGGATTTTTTGAAAATTTTACTATTCCGATCTATAAAGGAGGATTTTATCTAAGTTTTATAAGAGCAGAAGACGATGATGTGATTCTGAAGACTGCAACTGGAAATGTTATGCCTGTTGATGGAAAAATAACAATTACAGATTTTTTTTATTAGAGTTCCAATGATTGATTATAAAATCACGAGTAAAATAAGGTTGATTGATGAAAATTACAAAAAGTCAAAACATTATGTTTAATTTTTCTAGATTGGCAATGTATTGAACAAAAAGGTATTTCCGGAACAACTTATTCGTTCGATATTACAAACATTTATAGAAATATCTTCAATCCCAAGTTCGTTATTATAGGTTTTCAAACAGGTAGACAGAATAATCAAGAAAAAAATCCTTCAAAGTTTGATAGTTTGGATGTAAAAAATATCAGAGTAAAATTGAACGGTTCTTATTATCCAGATGAATTACAAAATTTAAACATTTCCGGAGGTCTTTTCAGAATCATGTATCAGATGTATCAAGATTTTAAGAAAGTTTACTGTAATAATAAGGAAATGTATTACAATCCTAAAGAATTTTTAGCGAATAGACCTATTTATGTCATTGATACAACAAAGAGTTTGACAAATATTTCTGGTTCAAAGAACGATTATAATTATCAATATGGATTTTCAAAAAGCTGTTACAAACGCGAATTTGTTATGTTGTTGTTGTCTCTGAGAAATTTTTAGCCTATGATGTGATTTAAGAACGATATTAGAGAAATTCAGTAAAATTTTTGAAAAAATCGTCTTATTGTCTATATTATTCATTGGATAATTCTACAAACTTTACAGAATTATTAAAGACATTGATATAAGTATTCATTTTTAATTTCAAAAGAATATCTTAAAAAAATGGGGATGATATTAACAAAAAACTATTCCAAGGTCATCTTAAGGGTTGGACCGGAAGTTATGATTTTAAAAAATACTTTAATATTTACTGATCCTATATACCAAATTTCAGCAAAAAGGCTCCAATAGTTCTCGAGATATAAGAGTTTTAAGATAAGGGATGATTGGGGTAGTTTTTTGAAAATTTTGTTATTTTCATGAAATTTTAAGTTGAACTCGCTTGTTTTTGAAGTTTCAGATTTTTTCTGATAATTTTTTTTTATTTTTTTATGAATATTAAGAAATAGGGGATGATTTCACCCTTATGGATAAGTTAAGTCGAAAGAGTTAAGTATTTACTATATGTGTACCAAATTTCATTAAAATCGGTTGAGTGGTTTTTGAAATATAAAAATTATTAATAAACTTGTAAACTAGCAATCCTAATTGAACAACTTATATAGCAGAGATATAGCTTATATCTTTCGAGACTCTCCGTAGCTCAGTTTGGTAAGACGCTTGCCTTCAAAGCTTGAGGTTCTGGGTTCAAATCCCAGAGCTTCAGGCGCGCTTTTTATTGAGGAAGACATGGTTGTCGTTCAGTGGTTGGGGACAAGTCTTTACACGAGTGGCCATAGTGTAATGACTATAGAACAAGCCGAGTAATGACAAACTGTGGTTGGCGCGCCATTTGCTTCCTCACCTTTCCACTTCATTCCTTAATTCCTTCTCTTCCTTAATTCGTACATTCCTTCTCTTCCTTAATTCGTTCATTACATTCATCATTCACATCATTCATTAATACAACATTACACTTACAAAACACCCGACACAAAATTCCCTAATTGTATCTCTCCATCAACTTCTACACAGTAGTTACCAAAGAAAAATGAGACTTGGGAACAAAAAATTCCAGAGTCTAAGACCCGAATTACAGCTCCTAGCCATTAACTTGGTTGGACAGTAGCAGTGCAGGGCCAAGTCTCTAAACAATAGACACCGTAGAAGTTGAATGTGATGTGATTCCCCATAGCGCAAACACGCACACTAACAACACTACACCAAAGACACAATCATTCATTTTGTCTTTTACAATAATTGATGATGTTCATATTATTCTCTTTCATTCCTTCTAAAAACTTCAAAAATATAGTCTTTCGCTGATGAAAAAATCTCGATTTCTTCCGGAATAATCTTTGTAATCGTACACATAATATCCTAAATAGTTGTACAATAGAATGAAATTATTTCTATTTATCTCTGTTGTAGAAATGTAAACACAAACATTTGCGCTGAAAAATTTATATCTCGGCAGACTTAGTTCCATAATCTCCATTTATAAAAAAATCTTTTTGTTTAAATGGAAGAGTATAATGCCAACTGTTACAAGTGTTCTAATAGAGGAGAAATTTATCGATAAAAAGATATTTAGTTTGTAGAGGTTGTAATTTAATTTTGTTAGAAAGACCTAAACCTAAGAAATTTCGAAATAAATTAACACATTTGAATAACCTGCTTACAAAATTGCAATATGGAGACAAGAAGCAAACAAAATTTGTTACAGAATTTAGAAAACAGAATAAAAATTTTTACTTATCTCTTGGAACCATTGACAAAATTATTTTCCTTTTCAAAGAATACATTAGGTTTGTAGGTATCGATACACACGTTTATTATGAAAAGATATTACCTGTATTTTTTCATTATCTGGATGTTGAATTTGTTTATGATTTTGAACCAGAAATCCTCGATGATTTTATAGTACATTTGGAGAAATTAAACGAAGAACCTCTTGAAAAGAATGCGGTTTTACTCACATTCTCCCCGACTTCTCGAGTGAAGGTTAGCGAATTTCATTTTTTCCGTCTTTAAATTTTTTCTATTTAAATGGAGTTCTTGAAGGAGTTAAATGATATTGGAGAATGTAAGTTTAAAGAGTATAAGAAGTTAAATGAATTGGAAGAAAGGAAGAAACATAGAATCTTGAATTTGGAGAAATTGAAAGATAAATTCGGGTTTACAATAATTGCCGAGTTGGAAGATTGTAAAGTACACTTGCCGAACAGATTTTTGGACTGTTTTGGATGAGAAAAAGATTAAAGAATTAAACAAAAATGAAAAATTACACTTGGTTGTTACTGGAAAGAAGACTATTAAAGATAAAGAAAATTATAACAATTAACTTTGTAGAATAAAGTCTTAACTCTAAAACTTGCAGTCCCTCCCCACGTCATAGTACTGTTTTGATAACCATAGTTGGTGTCTTTCTTCATAGGAATCACATGGAATATTATCTACAGTAATACCTTTTGTTTCACACAAAATGTGGCTATATTCCATAAGAAAAATTCTATAATGCTCTTTTAATGAATTGTGTTGATAAATCTTGATACTCACAAAAATTCCTAAGAAATTCATCAATTAAGTCTTGATTATCTTGAAAGGACGTATAATATGGGAAAAATGTCATAAAAAAACTATGAAAACTCTCTGTTTGTTTATTTTTTACTTTCTTTTCAATATCTTTTCGTAATTATATTAAATATATAATCCCTTATTTTTTTTCGTTTTTTGTGTGTACACGTGTGCAGTTTTCGTTCTTTCTGCAAAAGACTCTACAAGTTCTTTTAATTCTGTTTCATTTAAAGACGGTATCAACTGTTGTTGAGAATAAACCCGGCAATTCACTGAATTCATCTTTGTTGCACTGTTTTAAATGCTAGAAATTGTAGAGACTTTGGTGAGTTCATGTTGTTTGGTGACTATTTAGTAGAAAAGTTTTTTATTAAAGTATGTTTTTAGTAAAAATGTTTTAAATTGATTAAATTTTATTAAGATTTCGAAGATTTTTCCTTTATTCGTAGCAGATTTGACAACATTTTACAAAGCACAGCTTAAGAAAGTAGAAGCAAACAGCTGTAGATTTGGTTAATTTTTCAATCCACAGAGTAGATAGTAATGTACCGATCGCTTTTGGAGACGAACGACTGTAGATTCGGTTAATTTTTCATTGAGATTTTGCTGTGTTTATTTCTCAGCTTCCTTTATGGTACATTGAACAGTATTTTACATTGCTTTTCGGTCGGCTCCGAAAGTGCGCCAGGAACCCCATATTACTATCTACTAATATATATATATATATAAATATATGTATATATAAATATATATATATATAATAGGTTAGTATACTTTCTCACTGATGGTTAGTATAGAATTTCTAACCCTTGACTTTATTAGTTTACACAGAGTATGTGGTTTGTTTAAACCATTGCTATACTATACACAGCTAAAAATTACAGTTCTTTACTCTATGGGTGGACTGACCTTCCCCAATTTCATAAAAATTGTTTCAATTTGAAGGAAAAATACCACATACCAAATGCTGTTGTTCAAGACATTTTGAATATTTTCATAAAGATGAATGGAATTTTCTAAGTATTCTGTCTACGATTTATAAGTTGCATTATAAATTTATTAAGATCATGATAAACCTTATGGTTTACAAAAATATAAGTTAAACCAGCATGATAATTAAAATGCTTACTTGTCCAAAAATCACTTCTGAAACATCTGAAGGGTCAAGGGAAAGCACGTTTTAAAACTTCTTTTATGACGTGACACACCCCAAGTCATGAAGACTTGGAGAGTTGACAAGTGACCCACAGAATGTACC
>NW_025780935.1:0-43720 GCF_021130785.1 Homalodisca vitripennis | reverse complement strand
ACGTGTTTTTGTCAATGTTAAAAATCTTCTGTATTGGAGCATTGATTTCTTGATTGATTTCCTCAAAATTTGATTTCTTTGAAAATTTAAAATTTTTTACTTTACATTTGGGTTACCTTTATATCAAACTTTTTTTAACCCAAAAGCACACAATATTTTTCTTTTTAAAATTTCTAAACCACTACCTAAAGAGTTTTTACAGACAACCAGCCAAATCTTAAAAAACTGTTTTCATTTTTTTTTTAAGCCTCTGACTTGAAAATTTTTTTGACAACAACCACCCAAAAGTCTTTAAAAACTGTTTTCTTTTTTAATTCAACTACTGACTAAAAGAATTTTGACAGACAACCAGAAAAGTCATTAAAACTTTCATTTTTTTTAAACCACTGATTTCATTTTTTTGACAACCCCACCAAAGTCATTAAAACTGATTTCATTTTTATTTTAACCTTTTTTGACTTGAAAATTTTTGACAGAAAACCACCAAAGTCATTAAAAACTGATTTCTTTTCTATTTTAAGCCATCTAATTTCAAATTTTGACAGACAACCACCAAAGTCATTAAAACTTTTTTAAATTTTCATTACCAATAACCCAAAAACACCAAAAAAAGACAAATTCCCCCTTGGAATTTGGGGGTATTGGGGGAAAAAACTCCAGCATTCTATCACCACCGCAACCCTGGTACCAGGTGTTTGTAATCTACAAAAAAAAAAATTAAAAAAACTTACAAAAAAGAGATACAAACTGGAAATGAGAAACTGCATATCTCTCCCCAAAAAAATCTCTAACCAAAACCCTCCTCTCGGACTCAAAACAGATGAAAATTCCCCCCAAATACTAAACAACCCTAAATCAACCATTATATTTCACATAGACGGCCCCAACCATCGGGAGCAAGGAATCTTCCAAGGGCACCAAGAACTTTCCAACCTACACTGATATAAATGAAAAATTTCGCTGCTCCCCCCCCAAAAAAACACAAAAGCTAACTGTGAATACTGGTCTATAAAAAATTCATTAAAAAAAAAAAGAGCACAGCCACAAAAAACAACTTTTTAAAACACAGACATGCCACCTTCTGCAAAGCTGGAAATGCTTTACTGTTGAAAAAAAAAATTTTAAAGCAAAACTCATATAGAAAAAAATTCTCTTCCTTTAAAACCAAATTTCAGAGACAATAATTTTGCTGGGGTGAACCTTGCTAAAAAAAAAATTGAAAACTTGAAAAGAAAAGGGAAATTTTTCCCCCTCCCGAAATGCTTCACTGGTTAAAACACAAAATAAAGTAAACCCCTTTAGAAAAGGGAAAAAACATTTTAAGAATTGAAATGAGCGAACTTTAAAAAGAACAAGAAATGAAAGAAAAAACTTTTACTGACCAGCAAATAAAATCAAGCAATTAGTGGAAGAAAATAAGCTAAACTAAACCAAATACAAAACACCTACTCAACCCCCAAAACCTACTAGCACTTCAGAAACACAAAAAATGACTCCGAATTTTAAAGTTCCCCAAATTCTTTCCCTCTAATTTACTACTGCTCAGCTTAAAAACCGACAAGACCAACTAGAACGCTCTTGGAAACTTTGCAAAAGAACTGCACAAAAAGGTGAACAAAAAAACCCGCTACACCACCACCATCACACAAAGTCACCCGTTGCAAGATTTTCCTCGTTCAAGAACTACAACCTAACAAAAAAAAAAAAACCAACGGGGAAGGGAAAGAACCATTCTGTATCTCTCCAAGTAACCAAAAACAAAGCTCGGGTTCAGAACCCCCAATTAAAAAAAGCTTACGGGGAATGATTAAAACAGAAAGGATCTGACATCTTGACACAAAAACTACAAAGAACAGCCAAACTCCTTTTAAAAAAATGACTCAAAACGAACTTCCACCTATGACACAAAAAACACACCGAAACCCTTTGGATACTTTTTCATAAGCAATAATTACTTAAAAATAAATATCCAACACAAGGGAAAAGATTATCACCTCGATTATCACTCTAAAACCCCCAACCTTTAAAATACCTTGATCTCACCCAAACAATCCCACCACCCAAGTACAGATACCAACAACACCCAAACTCTTTTTTTAGGCCCTTTCAAACCAAACCACTGGAAAAACAAAAAAATCTAAGAAAAACCCTTAACTCTGCCACCAAACAAAATTTTTCCACCAAAATAAAAGGGCCGGGGGGTAAAAATTGATGGGCAAAACCCACGAACTCAAACTCCTGTCCCACCATATTTACAAAAAGAAAATTCTTTCAAAGGGGAAAAATTATAAACCCCGACTTGATAATTTGACTATAGGGGGATTCTCAAGACTTAGCATAAAAAAAGGGGGGTTGCTATCTACCAATAAAAACCTAGAATAAATTTCCTGCATCCCATCACGGGAAAACAAATAAACTTTTGGGGAAACCAACTCATAAAAAAAAAACCAAACACTCAAACTATATATCCTGGGTATAAACAGACCTCCTTTTTCCCAAAAATCTCGAGAGGGCCCTTGATAATTTGTAAAATATACTTACACATCCCTACCTAAAAGTCCAATTTCAAACTACATAAATGGACTCCCTTTGACAAACACAATAAACTCCTGAATGAAGTTCTCATGAGCCAGGGACGTCAATTCCTTTACCACCAACAAGGATCACCTCTCACTCAAAACATAAATAATATAATCCAAAAAAACCTACCCAACAGAGGAGATTGCACTGCAGTTTTTCACACAACCTATCAACCACACGGGGCAGATATGCAAAATAAACCTGGAACTAAAAAGCTGTAATACCAAAAACTCAATATTCAATCTAAAACCTACAAAAACTAAAAAAAATTTCTAGCACGGAAACGGGGAACGTCTTAAACAAGCAGGATGCAACCGCATAACAAAATTTTAACAAACCATAAGTAACACTCGATACACTTGTCCCATTGTAAACTCAAAAGATCAAAGAGAAAAAATATCAATACAAACCAAGAACAAGACTTGAGCTGATGGGGTTAAAAAGCATTACTCAGCTCTAAATAAATCATCCGATCACATGGAAAATAAAAAACAACCAACAGGGGAAAAAGGGAAATATCCCACGAAAACCTTAAAAAGGAAACGCAATCCACTACATTGCCAATGCAAAACCAAACCAGACAGTCTGGCAAATAATAAACAATAACCCTCAGAAAAAAATCTCAAAAAAATATATAAAATCTTTGACATAAAGGCTCAACAATAACAGCCCCCAAAAAATAGCGAACACATGAACACTTTTTTTCAATGCTCAGAACAATTCTATAAAACCCCAAAAAGCACCTTTGAAAATACCCCCCACAATCCATAAGGATTTGTTCTCTAAACTTTAGACCAACAAATAAAAATAACAAAACAATATCTTTTTTTAAAATCAAAACCACTTCGGGGATAATGAGGTTCGTCAACGATCCTGAAACCGCAAAACGAATGATAACCCCAAAAATTTGACTAATAAACAAAACTTTTCCAAAAAGGCTTTTTTTTCCCCCTCACTTAAACACTCTTTATTTATCCAAATACAAGAAAGGACCCCCCTCTCTCCACAACTACAGACCATTCTCTCATATGTACCCTTCCAAAAAATTTTTAAAAAATATACCAAGGGTTCTACTCATCTAGAAAACAACAGCTTCTAACCAACCGCCCCCATGGGTTTAGGAGAGGGAATCCCCATTACAGCCATAATTATTTATGGGAAAATACATTGACATCTGAAGAAGGGGGCCCCAAAAACTGGTACTTACTTGATTTTTGTAAAGCTTTTGACAGCCCACCACAAACACTCCTAAAAAACGAAACTCTAGAATAAGAATAGCACATCAGTGGTTCCAGAGCTACCCAGGGAAAACAAAAGACTGAAATAACTCAAGTATCAAAAATAGGTCAAAAATTTTGATCCACACAAGCACGATAAAAGAGGGGTCCCACAGGGGTCTTTTGGCCCTGAAAATTTTTTTATACACTAATACATCGCCACCACAGGACAACTGTAAATTTTTCCCTATCTGACACACTGCCCTCATTTTCGCACAAAATGTTTAAAAAGTGGGAAAATTTAAAACCACATTCTGCCGTATGCCCCAAAAAGTATAGTCAAAAAAAACCTTTTCGAAGAAAAAGACACAGCAGCTTTTCTTTGCCCCAAAAAGGAGTCCCTCGAGCAAAACCCAAAGTCTAAAAAAAAAAAGGGCTAAATACCTTGGGGTAACCCAGACAGTACCTAATTGGGGAAAACCCCCCTAACCAAAGGGCAAAAAACTTAGCACTCCCTATTTTAATTAACCTCAAAAAAATCACAAAACAAAACGTCAAAAAAGCTTTTTGCACTTTTTGATCCCAAAAACCTAGGGGTGACTGAGGGGTTTTTTATCTTGCAAATCTACACAGGTACTGCCCTTCAAAAAAGGGGTAAGAATAAGGCTAATTGGGGTTTTTGGGGCTCTGAAAGGGGTTTTTAAAGACTGAAAATGCAGACATTCCAAACCCTTTCATTGGGAGGTAAAACCCCATCATTTTTCAAAGGACTCTCCAATTCTTGGGTACACATCCTTAAACACTGGAACAGAGCTAACACGACTCCCAGCACATCACCGACTGCCTTAAAAAAAAACCGTCCTATATCGGGGCTAAACTTAACCCCCCACCAACCGGAAAGAACAAAAAAGCAACAAATTTTAAAGAACTTTTCTTGCCCTTTTGGACAAGGTTTTCACCGTTGAAAACTCAAAAAAACCTTCTACATACCACAAAACCCAAAATTTAAAAACCTTAAAACGCCAGACTGTACCCTTTTATGTCAAAAAGATCATTTTATTGTTTTTATTGTAGGAGCTAATGTAAAAAACCCTCATATCTGAGAGACCTTACTTTACTTCAACTTTTACTCTTTTAGGTTAAATTGTACAACAATATCTAGGGAACTCAGATTGTTAGTAACTCTTTGGGTGGGTATTCTGGGATATAAAGGGTAAAAGACCTCACTAAGCTGTATTTTCCCTTATTAATCAAATTTTTACAAAAAAGCCCCAACGATGCAATACCATTTTTTTTTACCGGGGAAGTACTCAAGATTTTTATCAAGAAAAAACATTGTAAGGGGGGCATTGGGGGGTTTATACACCCCAAAGGGGTTTAAAAAATGACTCTTTTTGTAAAATAAAACCCGCTGCAGTACTCCAAACAAGTTTTTGGGGATATCCAAATATTGATTTTACGCTTACATTTTTTAAAGGGGGAACCCCCCTTTTCTGGGGTTTCTCCCCCAAATTAGGCATTACTAACGTATTCGAAAAACTACATTTTTTAAAGCCATGCCATAGATTTTTGATAGTTTGATTTTAAAATTAAAAAATAATTTAACATTTACCAAATTACTACTAAACTTAAACACAGAAAAAAATGTAACAACCCTATTTTTAGTTTACATATAACAAAATCTACACAATTTTAAAGGGCTTATGGGAAAATGTCATTTCTAAGGGTTGGGGAGGAAGCAAAGGGGGAGGGGGGAATTTTAATAGGTCCTAACAACGGGGTAGAAGCTGAGAATCTCTTTTTTTTCCTAATTTTCAACTTTTTTCCCCCTCTTGAGGGGGCAATAGAAAAAATAATATTTGTCAATTCTTAACTCTACAATAAAAAAGTGAAGATAAAAATTAAAAGTTTTTTTCTAGGGAATTCAAAAAAAATTTTTTGCCTTTTGGTACAAAATTAAGACATAAAAAAAATTTATTTGACTTTATCGATATTTTTACTTAATTATACTTACGAATTTTATACGTTTTTTTTAATTTTTTTATAGTATTTTTGGGGTTTATAATTTTTTTTAATTTTAAAATTACTTTTTTTTTAAAAAAAGAAATATGTATAAACACAAAATACTTAAAAATTTTGACATTTTAACTAATTTCACGTGAAAAACCTATTGCAAAAAATACCCCCGGTTTTGTTTAAATAATTAATTGTAAAAATCTCCACCGCACCCAAAAGGGTACTTAATAAGGGGTTTAATTTGGGTTTTCTTCTTTTTGTATGGAGTTCAAGGGCCGCTAAGGAAAAAAGGGGGGCTTTTCTCAGTCACAACACCGAAAGCGCAAATTTTTAAAACGCCAGAGAGGGTAGGAAACTTACGTAAGTCTTTCTTTCATGGTTCTGCATGAAAAAAAAATCTTTTTCGATTCGTAATTTTTGTGCTAGGGTTTACAATTTTTCAAATTTCAGTGGAACCCTCATTAGAACTTACAAACACCCTGGGGGAAATCTTCATTTTCATAAGTTAATAAAAACAGACTTTATAACTTTAAAATTTTTCAGCTAAAAAACTTTCCCCAACATGTATACATTTGGGGGCCCTCTGGCCATGTCCCCCCTTGTCGGGTCGAATATAAAAGGGGTTTTTATAAAATAACTGGACAGGGGTTTTCTGCAAGATCCTCTGAACCCCCTCAAAAACAAAGATTAAAATGACACTGCTTTTAGAAAAACTAATCACCTGCTCTTTTCAAAGCACAAGTTTAAAAAATTTAACCTTAAACAAATTTTTTTTTCAATTACTGAAACAGTACAGTATTTTGGGTTTCCGGGAAATAGGGGGATTAAATAATAAAAAATTTTGGGCATAGCAAGTAATTTTTTCACAGGGTGTATTTTCTTAAGTCACTTTTTAGCAAGTAAAAAATTACTTAATCGTAAAAAAAACTTCTTAAGGGGGACGGGTTTTTTAAAACAGGGTTTTTTTCTTTTGGGTGTTTTTTTTGTTTTTGAGAAAATGGGATTTTTAATAGGGCAGTGTTTTAGATGAAGCATAACCAATTTCTTGGGGATTAATTTGTTACTTTTTTAATAATTTAAATTTACCAATTAACAACCTAAATTGTTAAAAAAGTTTTAAAATAAATTTTTTTTTCAAAACTTCCAAAAAGGGAAATTTTTTTAATTTATTGTGGGGGGGAAAAAAGACACAAAAAATTAACTTTTAACTGTTTTCATTCGCCTACTGTTAACAAAAATCTTTTGTTGTTTTTTTAACAAAAAATTTTCTATAAAAAATTACTTGTCCAACACATTTTATTTTCTGATTGATAAATTATCTGCCTTGAACATGCTTTTGCTGTGACATTCCGCAAAAACTTTCTGAAATTTTATCTATTGCTTTTTTGTTTCACTAAAACCTGTCACGAACAACTGCATTGGGGTCATTGTACAAAACGAAAAAACAAAAAGAAATTCGTGTTTTTGTAAAGAAAATTTTTAATTTTTCAATCATAAATTTTGGAATTTAGAAAAACTGCAAAAATTGATTTTTTTCTTATACAGTAAAACCCCCCGATAAGTCCCCCCCTTAACCCGAACCGGGAAACCCCGACCGATTTTCAAAAAAAAAAAAAACAAAAAAATTTTTAAATAATAAAAACGAATTTTTTGTTTTAAAAAAGTCCCCGGAACATTTTCATCATATTTGAGGGGACTGTACACATGATTGTGATCATAAAACGCGCCCTCATTGCCCACTCAAACATAACAAACGTATTTCCCCAAATCCTCCCAAAAACGCTCCGGCCACCCGGCCTCTCTTACCCCCACCCGCTCCCCCCTTTGTCCCTTTTTGGGTTTTGTGTATTCTTATTCCCAAAAACCCACAAAACATCCCGGGGCGAATTGCCATTTAAAGACCGGGGACCACAACACCAAGCGGGACGATTGGACAACCAAAGCGACTATTTTTTTACGGGGAAAGGGAAATTATAAATTATTAAAAGGTTTAATAAAATTTTGAATGTGCATTTTTTTGAGTTTTTACAATTAAAAGGGGTTTATCTGAAGATACCGTATTTTTTAATTTTTACCTAATTCTCCGCTAACCCGGGGAATTTTCAAACCCCGGGAGGGCCCGGGGGTCCCATTAACCATTACGGGGTTCCACTGTTTTGGAAATTAAAAAAATTCTTAAAAAGGACTTTATTCTTAAAACCACTTTTGTCTAGAAACTTTTTAAAATTTTTAATATTTTTGGTTTCAAACAAAAGCTAAAAATTTTTTTAAAAACGTTTCACAAATTATAAAAAAAATTAAAAATTATCATTTTTTATTTTTTTTTTAAAATTATTTTTTTTGTTATTCCCCACGGGACTTTAAAATTGATACAACAGACAAATAAAAAATGCATTTTCGCTGCTCTCGTCACTCCCCCTCTACATGAAATAGTTAAGGCCTCAACTTGGCAAATGCATACCACGATTCACCATACCTCTTTTACTCCAACAGCAACCTACCAAACGAATGGTAAGGTGTACAACGCCCGGGGAATTTTTCACACCTAACTAACTTTTTTTACAAAATTTATCTCAAACAAATTTTTTAAAGTTTTTTTTTTTTTCGTAAAATTTCCAAGGGTCTTTTTAAATTTGCTCGCCTTGTTTTCGTTTTTCAAAAAGTAAGGGTAAAATAAACAACTCAAATTTACTCATAAACTTTTCTATTTTCCGCAAAAATATACTATTTAACCTTTTTCAACCACTAAAAACCTTAAATTTTCCTATAACACCAAAACAAAAAATTTTTTTTTCTTTAAATTTAAACAGTTTTTATTTAACAAAATTATAAGAGGTAATAGCAAATTTAAACCAAAACAGGACATTTTATTTAAAATTAGTGTATTTTTTTATAAAAATAAATTAAACTATTTACAAAACTTTTATTCATAAAATTTTTTCATTATAAAATATAATTAAAAAATTTTCAGTTTTAAATTAAATTAATTAATTTTTACATAAAAACAAAAATTTTTTCAAAATAACACAAAATGCCAACGATGAAGAATAAAATGAGATACTAAGAAAGCACACTTTGCAACCGGAATAAAAAAAACACTCAAAAGGGTTATTTGGGATGGCCCCTTAAGGGGCACAAAGACAACATATTGGGGTTTAAAAAAAGGGGGCTCCCCCTCCCTTCCGCAGAAAGGCATTTATAAATATTTTCCCCGGGAACTGTGATAACCCATGTGCACCACATTTCAAGGGGCCCTTTTTTGAACTAAAAACTCTCCAAGAACATTATAGTATCAGATTACTTTTTCGTTTTTGGGCAAACTATCATTTTAAAATATCCACCGGGTTTGGAAAGTTAAATATGTTTTCACATTTTTACCCAGCTTGCTCAATTAAAATGTTTATGTACATTATTTACGACCATCTGTACATAATTCCAATTTTTAAATTTTAATTTAAAAAACTTTTTTAAATTTTTTAAAAAACATAATAAATTTGTTTTTAGGGGATTAAGTTTTAAAACGTTAACTGTCCGCCTCTTGAACATGTAAAATTAAAAAAAATTTTTCCTTGATTTTTAGACTGCAACAAAATCTTACAAATTTAATTTTTTAAAATTTTACTTACTGGAATAAAAAAAAAAATAAAAAACACTTAGATACTTTTAAAAAAACTATAAATCTGTTTTTATTAATTTATTGTTTGCTTGACACGAAAAACAAATTCCCAAAATATTGCCCGATATTTTATAAACATCTTTTAAATACAGGTTAACAAAAGTGTAAAAATGCTCTTACTTTTAAATTTCTTAATAAAACATGAAAAGTACTTTTTGGGGATTGGACATTAAAATTATTTTTCCCCCTAGGGAAAAAATTAACCTAACCTAATTCTGAATTTATTTTTGGGAAAAAATACAAGCTTCAAAAAAATTTAAAAAGAGTTTTTAAAGATAAATTATACATTTTTAGGACAGTTAGTCTTTTGGGTTCCTACAAAAATGGTTGGTTCCTTAGATATTTTTTTTTTATTTCTTTTTAAAACTTTTGGTATTTAAAAAAAAAACAAAAAAAACAACCCCAATATTGCACAAACAATTGGGGCAGTACACAAGCCAGAATTAAATGGCCAAGAATCTTTTTTTTGGGTAAAGGGGGAAAGCATAGCATTTCACAGATCGCCAGACACTTCAAAGGACACCCCAAACTTCCCCGGGGATCGCATCCAATCATTTCTTTCCAAATCAACAATTTGGACGTTAGGGGGTTCCGGGGTCATCAGGGGCTCGGAAACAAAAAACAACCTCCACTCCAACAGGGGGCCTCAATTTTTCTTTTTTTCTATGTACCCCTTTTGAGAAACAAATACACACTAAATTGGGGACTCACCCGGGTTTTGATATACCCCATCCCTTTTTCCCGGGGTGCATCATCTTCTTTCGTTATAATCGTGTCTTCCATGTTCTGGGTCTAATTAGGGGTTTTGTTACCTAAAAGCACTTCATAAGTCATTTTTTCCCGGGGATCCCCCTTTGTATATTTACAACAAACTTTAACAAAAATGCAAAACAAATTTATGATATAATAATAAATTTTATTTGGGTTTTGTAATTCAAAATCTGTATTCAACAACACCAGTTTTGTCCAAGTTGTATTAAAAACTCTTTCAGGGGTAAAGACATTTTGGGTTTTTTTTTTCCCTTTCTTTTACTCATGTATTTTTTTATTTAACAAAATTATAATACACAAATAAGTTTTTATCTCAAGTTTCTAACCGCAAAAATATTTTTTACATTATTTTCGATTAAATAAAAAAAAAATACAAAAATTTTTAATAAATAAATATTCTAACCCCCAACATAACCTACCCATCCATATCGTTTTAAAAAAACAATCACAGGGGATAGGATTTATAGAAAAATTATTATTTTCCCCTTTTAACCTCTCAATTTTTTTGAAATAATGGTTTTTCAAAACTTTTTTTCCCCCTCGAAAGAATAAACAAAAAAAAAATTCATAATTTTCTTCCAGAAAACAGGTCTTTACCAAAAATTCCCAATGGGTATAAAAAAAGTATTTAAATGGTTGTGCGATAATTTGTCACCACATTCTCAAATACTTTTTGGAAATTGTAAGGGCCCCACTGCACTTTGTTTTTTCCTCAAAATTTTCTAAAAAAAAACCTTGTTGTGACTCGGTTGGGGGTTAAATAAGTATTGTAGTTGTTTATATTGGTTTTAAAAATAAACTAAAAACAATCTTTTTTCCTAAAACCGAATTTTAAAAATTTAGGGGCCCCCCTTACTTTTTTGCAAAAAAACTTTTAGGGGGGTAATAGGGAAACCTTTTTACAAAACATTTTAAAAGAAAATGCCCCTTCATCTGTCGACACCCCTTATACCAGACTTACTCCATAGATTTTTCTCCCCCCTTAAAAAGACTTATTTAAAAGGGAAAATATTTTTGATTCGAACGGGCGCATTTGGGGCTAGAGGGGGCTGAAAAATTCTTTTAAATTTTTGCTGTTTCCCCAGCCAAAAACACAGTGGGTCAAGTGTATTTCACCCAAAAGAAAAGAAATAACAAAAAAAAATAAAAAATTTTTACAAATAAATTTTACAGAACATCTCACTTTTTGAACAACCCTTGTACTTGATCAGATCTCTCATTTTTATTGAACAAAACCCCTTTCATTATCATCATCCATTTCCCTTAACAACCCTTGTACATTACGGGGTCAGTTTTCATTCTTCTTGAAAAACCCTTTACTTGATCAGATCTTCTCAAATTTTTCTTAACAACCCTTGACTTGATCGGATCATCTCATTTCTTGAACAACCCTTTTTACTTGATCAAACTCTCATTTTTTTTTGAACAACCCCTTTTACATTATCAACATCTCATTCTTTATTTACATTTTTCTTTTACTCTCTTTAATTTTTTATTCTAAATTTGTTGCAGTTTAAAAAACCCAGGAACCTCTGGAAAATTTTAAGAAAACATAATAATTTTGTAATATTTTCCCTTTTTAACTCCTGAAATAAAAAACATCCAAAAAACCCCCAAAGGTCTAAAGGAAAATTGAAGACCCCCTAATAACATAGTTTTTAAAACATATATCTAAAAATTTGTAAATAAAAATTCTTAGACTACCTTTAGGGATGAAAGAAAATCACTTTGCAAATTGTTTAAATTTTACCCCTTTTTTGAGCACATATCTCTTTTTTTACTTATTTTTTTGGTGTAAACAACCTTTCATAACTTAAACCCATTTTACACATAACTCAACATGCTGTAACTCCTTATCACTGAACCTAATACTGGAAATTAAAACACACAGTGGCAAAAAATTGCACAAATTTAATTAAAAAAAACATAAGGCAATTTTTCCCCTCTAATAATGGGGACAAGTGGGGGAAAAAGGGGTTTTTAAAATAAATAAAATAAACAAACAAACTAGCAAAATTAAAATTAAAAATAAAAAAAATTTTTGAACTTTTATTTTAAAATTAGCAATTATACAACCTAAGTATTTCCCCTTTTTTTAATGCCTAAAACCTTCAATTCAATCAGGGGGTTCCCCCAAGTTGGCTTTCAAAAAGTTAAAAAAGTTAAGTTGAGGGGAATTTTAAAACATTATCTTTTTTTTAATAAAAAGAAACATATTAGATTTAACATTTTTTTTTATAACCCGAAATGGGAAAGGAAAAATTTTTTCCCTTAAACTATTGTTTTGCTCTTACATTTCAATTATATAAGTTTTTGGAGAAAAAAATACTCTCTTTTTTGGGGTAAAGGGGCATCAAATTTTTTGAAAAAAGTTTTTCTAAGTTATTCAAAAAAACTTAAGAACAAAAATTAAAGGGGTAAATCTATTTTAATGATTTTAATAGTCTATATCATCCTTTTCTTTTTTTTTTTTCCGGGAGCCACAAGGGAACTCACCAGATTCGAATACCTAAACCACCTAAGTAATAAAATTTTTAAAATTAGTAATTTCCCCATAATTAAAAAAATTTTTAAAAACAAAAAGATTGTAAAATTTTTTGTATAAAAGGGGATATAAAACACCCTTTCAATTTTCTAAAATTTTAAAAAATTATATTTATAATTTTTGAATATAAAAATATAGTACTGAAAAAAAAATAAAAAACAAAAAATTTTTTAATTTTAAAATTTTTTTTTTTTTTTTTTCCCGTTTTTAAAAAATTTTTATTTAAAATTTTTTAAATTTTTAAAAAAATGTTTTCTACAGACAAAAAACACAAATTATAATGGGTTTAAATAATTTTATTTTTTTTAACAAAAAAATTTTTCCCATTGTTTAAATTGTTCTATTCTTTAAAACACATTCACTGGGAGACAAAATTTACCGGCGACAGAAAATGGGAAAATTTTTTGTTTTTTTACTTACCAAAACATCAGATACCAAAAGGGGGCCAAGACCCAACTTTGTTCAAACCATGACCATGTCCCCAGTCTGCTCGCATTCCCCCGGGGTCCGGGGTCCCCATTTTATGTCTCGCACGGCAAAACACCACAATTACATGATAAGTACAGATGACACGAAAGTAAAATAATTTTACACGATAATTACTATTATTTGAAAAATATACACACATCAAAAACAGTAACACTCCCCCACGAACCCAGTTCCAAAAATTTGATAAAAAAACTGTATACATCCCCACCCACCCCAAAGACTAAAAACTACTTATTTGTCCTCCGGGTGATACATACTCAAAGCAGTTCACACAACAACCTGTTCGTTATGCACATTGCACAATAGTACACTGTTTTCCTTAACGCATGTCTTCAAGAACACAAACGAAACCTTCGAAAAGTCAATACAGGGACAGTCTATCTGAGTTGTACATGTTGTAACAGGTAAAAAGAATTTACTACAACAACCTGGAAGAAAGTGCATTTCATTGCAACTCATTGTCTTCATCAGATAAATATTCTCGTCACTAACATTTATCGTTCCCTTCCCCCTCCATTATGAAGTACATACACTTACACAGTCAACAGAGACTATAATTCCAACTCACAGAATATCGCAAAGCATACACAACAATGAAAATGACGAATCGCACCCAACTGACTCAAGGAAACAGGCACACCTGCACTATGATGATAACAACCTACCCGCAACTGCTCAGCTTCACATGAGGCAATATGAAAGCAGCTGATGTATGCCGACTCGCACGTACACCACGTCCGGTCGCCATTTTTCGTATGACAAGCATGTCTCGATAACCCAAAGTAATATGTTAAATGATTTCTTCAATCAAGTTTTTAATTGCAAAACTTTTAAAAGGGACATATTTGAGATGTTAAGATGAACAAGGATTTTGTTTATACAAATTTTGGATTTGTTTAGAACACTACAAACTTATTGACCATTTTGTCAGTCTATTTCCTCAAGTTATTTAAATACTTAAGATACATTGGACCTCCGCACCATTTGGCAATACTCACTGAGACAAAAATTGTAAACTGAATGAACAAATACTTATTTTAAACTCGTTTAAAAAAACAAATACAAGTGTAATTTTTGCATGTTGTTTCTTTTATTAGACATCATTTTTCTTCTGGGATATTTTTATTTGCATGTTTAATAAGGAAATGCAGGCAATTTGGCTCACGTCCATAGTACATTTATCGCATGGGGTCCGTCCATAAAGTAACCGCTGTTTGGGGCGTGGCGCCGCGCATTCCTTCAACATCGGTGTGCGCAGCCGTTCAGTACGACATCCCATCTAGCTGTTGGCACAGGGAGAGCATCGTGCGATCGCGCGTGTCTTTTGGTACAACGTAAAAACATGAGCGCCGTGATAGAAAAATCCCACCACGTGTGAATTATGTTGGTGTAATAAGATTTCTGTGGTCAAAAAGTTACACAGCCAGCAGCTGAAATTCATCGTGAAGAATTGAGTGCGGTGTATGGCCCAAACATTATTGAAGCGAAGAGTAGTAGTCCTCCGCCAATGCAATGGGGTCAAACCGCTTCGCCCAAGCAAGCCGAAGAAAGCCTCGCCATCTTTTTCAGCGAGAGAAAATTGGTGGCTACAGTTTTTGTGGATGCTAAAGGGCATCTTGCTCGTTGAATTTATGGAGCGTTGGTACGACCAATTTTTTTACAGCTGCAGCTTACTCGTGGAAACCTTAAAACAGTGCTACACGAGGCGATTCAAAACAAGCGTCGTGGTCTTCTGACATCTGGTTGTGTGATGTATTTGTCCATGACAACGCCCGCTGCCTCATACAGCGTCAAAGAACGACAGAACTTTTGAAAAAGTTCAAATGGGACTTTTGACCACCTCCCCACCCCAAACACAGCCCGGATTTGGCTCCACAGTGATTTCCAATCTTTTCCCGTACATGGAAGCGGTGACTTGCATCTCAGAGGTTTGCGAAGTGATGGAAAGAGCTTTCAAAACGCTGTAACATGTGGGCTACGTTCGTCAGGCGGCAGATTTTTTTAAAGACGGAATTTAAAAAAACTGTTAAATAAGAATATGATACAGTGCTGTGAATTTGTATAGGTTGAATATGTTAAAAAAAGTAGAAAAATGCTTTTTAGCAGTTTTTTGCAGTTTTTAACATTTATATAAATTAAAAATTTTTTGTATCTCATATACTAAGTTTATTTTTTTATTTCAAAAGCGGGAGGTTTTACTTGTGGGTGACGCACCCTATGTACTACTCTAGGTAGATACTGTAGTTTGTATTATATTTTTTAAACAACAGTATTTATATCGCAGATTATATCAATTCGTAACTCTGGAAGAACAATTTGTTCAAAACTACATAGGAGTCCATTTTTCAATACATTTTTCATTGAAGGAAAATTTAAAATAACAAAAAAGTAAGTGTGACCAAATTAACTACGCATTTTTGCAAGCCTCTTGTCAGAAGTTGTTGTTGTCTCTCATGTCGTTAATTTAAATATTTCAGAAATCCATGTTTTCCATACTCCCAGCATTTTTATTATTGTTTTGATTACTGTCTAATTTTTGTAGTACATGTCCTATGTATTTTTAAAACATATCTTTTCTCTAAATAAATATTGTATTTTTATGTAAACAACATATTTTTAGAGTGATGTTCTTTTTTCTATAGATATCTTTCCAAAAAATTTTACAAGCAAATAAAAATACAAGATTATACATTTTCACTTTCAGTAATAAACTTTTAATTGGTTATATAGTTTGAAAGTTTCATAAAATAAAAACCCTATATTGTTGAGGTCACAAGTAAAATATTTTAGTATTCTTATTCTCTTTTTTCCTTAAATATTTGGAAATCATTATTTATTAAGAATAAAATTATAAAGTAAAATGAGCTCTCATTGTTTCTTCACAATTTCCCTTTCACTTTCAGAGGTATACATAACCTATGTATAAGTACAAAACAAAATATTTTATAACATTTTGAGGAAGATCTTATATTTTTCCAAATAACACACTTTTTTATAATATTATCATAATAAACTTTAACAGTATAGATTGTTGTCCATTTTTAGTGATCCGGATTTTGTTGGCTTTGTGCGAATGATCTGTGAAGAAAAATGTCATATAGAATTTCACATCTCCTGCTGGAAGGCCTATAAAGAATATGTAAGCGGTCTTAGTAGAATTAATGATAAGGTAAGTCCAATTTTTTTAGTGTATTATCTTGAATAGCAACTTATTAGACAAAAACGTGTTTCTATTGTTTTCTACCCTCAGCGAATTACCCTAATGTGGATACACTGATTCTTTCTATTTTATAAAGTCATTGCAGTAATTTTTTTGGGGTTAATCTAATTAGATGTAGTACTGTTTGTTACTTTGTACACAAACTTTTTACATTGATTTATTATAAAATAGCAGTTATAAAATATAAAAGTTGTGAAACTGATTCTTTGTGTTGTCAGGAAATGGTCGGTACGAAATGTGTCACGACTGACTGCATCAACAGTGCAGGGGAGCCATCGTTGATCACCACTATTGAGGTCATTGGAGCAGATGGACAAGTGAAGTCAATCAACAAGCTGGACACTAAAAATTTCATCAAAGTCCATTAGAAAGAAAAGTAAGTACATTTTATACATTTTTTAACTCTTTTAACGCCTCATTGAAATTTTAATGAGTTTTAATTCTCCTGTTCATACAAGGTATGAGGATTTCTTAAGTTTCACGGATTTGGAGAGTCCGATTGTGAAAATTTTTATTTTATTTTATTTTGTTGGTACTCATGCTCATGATGTGTAATAAAATGTCCAGTTGTATTCGTTGTTTACTTTTTTTTAGTGATACCTGGTAAGGTTTAAGCATGTTTTATAAACCCAGCAATTTTTGTTTGTTTGCAAATTTTGTGTGCAAAATGAAATAAAGCGTAATAAACTGTGGGAAATGTTAACAAAGGTCTATAGTGAGTCTGATTTGAGTAAAACAAAGGTTTACGATGTGGTTTGTTTCAAAATTAACCGTGAAGCATTGAAAGTTGATGAATGCTCAGATGCTCCAGCACATCAACTACCTATAAAAAAACATGAAAAAAATTGTTATTACGATCAACAGTCGACATATTACAATCAGAGAAGTAGCTGATGATGTTGGCATTATCAATTGGCTTATGCCATGAAATTGTTTTAGAATATTTTGGTATGAAACATGTGGCAGCAAAAAATTTGTTCCAAAATTGCTAAATTTTGAAAAAATACAATGATGAATAAAAGTATAATTAAGTATGCTTAATTATAATCAAAATTCACTCACATTTTTTTCACTTTCTTATGATTTTATGACAAGCTCCTTAATTAGTTGTATGGAAGATGAGATAAAACTGTTTGTTACATTAAATTGTTATCATTAAAATTATTATTAAAATAAACTATTTACATTACATACAATTACCATTAATTTATTTTTTATAATTCACTTTTTGTGCCAGTCTTTGAGTATCTTTGATATCTCAATGTCACTGTCCAAGTATCTGTCTACTTCTGAAGTATGCAAATTGTCTTGTTCTATGAGGTAGCGGAAGAACTAAAACACATTCAACAACTATAAACAGTTAAACACTAAACATTGAGAACACAATACACAGAATTAACAGAACATTGAAGTGACACCAAATTGAGCATATGGCAAAATGTAAACAATAATGAAACAAGCTATTTGTAGTTCCAGTGTGCAATACATAACGAATCAAAATGGAATTTATTGCTCATAAGGGTGCACGAGGGCACAAAACTGCGATCTATTGGAAAAACAAACAAATAGGTTGATCGTTAGAGTCTAGAAAGAGCACGAGTGCCGCTTGGGCAAGATTATTCATTTCCCGCTCGGCCACAACGAGTGACACTCGGAAAGTTCCCCAACAGGTTAAGCAGTCTACAGGCTATTAAAGACTTATCCCAAACATGTTTTAGTGAGTAATAAAGAAACGCATTAAACAACCTTGTGAGAAGAACTGTTTAGGTGGTACTCATGTGAGTGCCAGGACACATGGGGATTTCTGACAATGAGTTAGCTGACCAAGTTGCAAGATATGTGGTAAAACTCCCAAATTTACAACAACAACAAAAAACTCGTAGCATCAGATATGAAATCCATTGTAAAAATATGTTCCTAAAAGACAAGTGGAAAAGATCGTGGTCAGACATGACTGAAAATAAATTAAGAAAAATTAAGGAGACAGTAGTGTCTATGGGAGTTCTTGAATTACATCAGCCACTGGAGGAAGTGGTTTTATGTTGCCTCAGGATTGGACATACTCTGCTCACTCCCGGTTTTGTAATGAACCGTCAAAATCCACCTTCTTGTCCTTTAATGCAATGTTCTTTTAACAAATTAACCATGTTCTGATGTTGTGTAACTTATTTTCTCGGCAGAGAAGAATTCATCGTGTTTCCTGCAACTTTGCCAGAATTGCTCAGAGATAACAATACTAATATAAACGATTGGCTCAGACTTGTTACTCGGCCAGATTCTGAAGATTTGCGTACCTGATTATCTAGTAATTTATAATTTTTAGTGTGGGCTAGGTGAGCACCGTTACTGTTCACAAAAAAATATATATATCAAAAACTGTATGTATATATATATATATATTATATTGAATTTCTTTTTCTGTAGTAATAAAAATATATCGAAATATGACATATTTTCTGTACAGAAATGTACATAAAGTAAAAATGTTAACAAAACACAAAGATGTTAGACGCCACCATATGAAAAAAATCGGGCCCCTCGAAAAAAAAACGGACAATGATAACCTCTGTGTTTTTTCTCCTTTATAAAAAAGCCAAAAACAGTACTGTAATAATTCCCCAGCCCTCTATATTTTTCCAGAAATGGACTCTGTGTGACTTCTTATTACCAAAAATAAAGAGAACCTTAAAGGCTGTCGTTTTACAAGCATAGATTGACAATAAGAGTGCTTCTCTGAAAGAGCTAAAGACTATCCCAAAAATCAAGTTTGAGAAGTGTTTTGAGGATTGGAAGAAGCGCTGACACAACTGCATAAATATCTATTAATGGGGACTATTTTTAAAGTAAAAACATTAATGTAGACAAATAAATAATATTTTTAATGAAAATTTCCATTACTTTTTGATCATAACTTGTATATCTGGTATGAAATGTATGGAGTATTCGTTTATATTTTGCAATAAAACTATCCATAGGTGACTTTACTAAAAAACTGTTTCTCATTGGCCAAAAAAAATTGAATTTATTTTTCAAAAGGTACCTTTTACATATTATACAGCAATGCCTTCACTACTAATCACATTCCCTTCAATTTTTTATCATCTTAACTTTTACGACTTAATTACTGAAAATGTCGTTGTTCTTTAAACTTTAATTGCCATACGGTTATGATGTTACAATTCTAACAAAAGTATTTTTTTCATGTTTCAGGAAGAAAAAGACTGATAAGAAAGATGACAAAGACAAGGTAAATAGTATAGATTGTGTGAGATTAATTTTAATGTTAATATTTAATTCAATTTAATGCTGTGTGAATAATTGGAAATGAATTTGTTAAATCGTTGAATATTACGAGGGGTATTAGAAAAATTAGGGTTCCCCATGATTTTTTTAAATAGACAGCTCTATATTTCTACTTAGTGTTATACATCAATTTAACACGTAAAAGTTAAGCTATTTCTCCACATAATCACCGTTTCTGTCCAAACACTTTTGTAGACGATGCTCCAACTTTTCTATCCCCATGTGTAGAATTCTGCCGCCAATCCTTTGAGTAACTTCTTCCTTGACTTCATCATTGGTACTGAAGCGTTGGCCACCCAAGTGGTCCTTTAATTTTGGGAATAAGTGATAATCACTTGGGGCTAGGTCTGGGCTGTAGGGGGGATGGGGCACAATAGTCCAGCCCAAAATTTGTAAGCAGTTATTGAGTTTGACGTGAGACATGAGGTCGAGCGTTGTCATGGAGAAGCCTCACACCACTGGACAATCTTCCTCTCCGGCAGTTTCTGGATCGTGCGTCTCAGTTTTTCTTAATGTGTCGCAATATCTGTCAGAGTTTAACTGTGGGGTTCCTGTGAATGATGATTCTCCGATCATTCAAGCAGCAGTATTGCCTTAACTTTTTCAACAACTCCATCTGAAACTGAAGGCCGTTCCACTTCGGTTTTCATTGTGAATTTCCATGCGGCCTTCACTGAATTCTCTACACCATTTCCAAACGTGTTGAACAGATATGCAGTTTTTCCCCATAAACTTTGATTAACTGACGATGAATTTCAATAGACGAAATCTGTTTTGGATTTAAAAAAACGTATCACAGCACGAATTTCGCATCTGGCGGTAATAACGACAGGGAGCTACATCTTCGAAGGCAGCTAATGTCGGCACTGTTGGACGTAGCGAGGCGCGAGTGGTATGGATAGAGAGAGGGACAGCTGATGAGTAAGACAGTGTTGCCAGATTTCTCCCAACATATCGCATTTCTGTCTCGGCGGCCATAGGGAACCTTATTTTTTCTAATACCCCTCGTATATAACGTATTTGATAAAAGTAGAACTGTTTTAATTTGTGATTCGTTAACTCTTAATTTTTATTAGAGTTAATTAGTTAGGTGTGATTATATTATGCATTGTATAATTCTCTGACTATAATATGCAGTTAACTTTTTATTGGTCATATTTGGTAATTGAGGTAGACCAAAAAGTTTTTAATTCATCAAGGAATACACAAAAATAAGTTTTAAAAGAATTTAAGTTTCAGATATTGAGTATAGTAATTAGATTGAATTTATGCACATCTCTTTGGGTAATTATCAGTGGTATAACACAAATTATTATCTTCTGTAGCAATTTTAAACGGTATCAGGTAGTCTTGGAGGGATTAAAGATTTACCCTTTGAATGGCACAGTGTCACGAACATTAACTGTGTATAAAGTGGTAACGTTGCCCATGCTGATGATTTGTATATAGATAGTGTTTAATAATTTTTGTAATTCTAGTCTTTCAGTTGTAATCGTCACATTCAATAGGTTCCAAAAAAGATTAGTCTTTTACTTGCCAAAAGTGTTTTTTACTTTTGTTGACCTTACGCACTAGAAGGCAGTATTTATAATTTGTCCTTGGAGCTCTACTGGCCACCGCCATTTTGTCGGAAGCACGGATTAATAATTGCTGTAATGTTATCTCAGCTCATATGTCCAGCTGTTCTGGTTAAGATATAATACATCCATAGCTTGTAAGGCCAGCACCACTGGCCACTAAATATACAAGTTATTTTATAATATTCTCTTTGTTTTATAATGAATGGTGAGTGTTTGAAATCTATTGAGTAGACTGTTTTTTAATGTAATTTTTAGGTAAAGCAGTAAATTTTAAATTGGCCTATAACTCTTTTTCTAAACATTAACTGTGGCAAATAAGATGACTGATGTGTAATGGGCCTATACACTGAAGTGGTAGAAAGGATAGAAACCTAGAAAATTTCACTAGAAGACGTGTGCTAACTATTCTTGACTACACATAGGTGTGTGTTTTTAAAAGTTTTTTATTCTATAAAAAATGTAAAGACTGAAAAAAAAAACAAGTGTAAAATAGTTAGTTCATGTATGAGTATAACATAACTGTAAATGCTTACTTTATAATATTTTATTACATATCTTTGTTAACAATATATGCATGAGTTAAATTTCCCAAATGGTATGCTTATCTTTGTATTAGAAAGATTGATTAAAAATAAGTTTTAAATTATTTTTCATATCTTCTTTAAACATTTTAAATTACTATGCGAATAACATGGATGATATTGAAAAATAATTCCAATCTGAGGAGGCAAACAACAAATAAGGCCGCTGAGCCTGACAATGAAAGTAGTGCAGCCAGCTGTATTGGCCATACGGAGTTGCAAGGATAAACTTATGGCAATACTAATGCAAGCTGTCTGCAACCTCGGTGTGGCCCAGTGATGCTGTCCTTTCAAGCGCAAAGGGTTAATAGTAGGCCAGGCGGTGTTGGAAGCCGTGGGCATTTCATTTAAGACCTATATAACAATACCATAGTGGTTTATATCTCAGAACATGTATGAGTTCTACAGTTTCTAACATAAAATAGTTATAATTAATCAAAAAACATTACGCCAATTAATAAAGGAAACATACATTAAATTGGCAGACTACCGAATCAGTCAACCATCAGTCGAGATTCAGGCCGCTTTCAAAATCAAATCAAAATCCTTTATTGCTCAAAATAACATTTTCATTCATTAGCAACGTCATTAAAGTATAACACACAGGGCTAGCTTAACTAACTTATACAGTGTTACATGTTATGCTAAGTATACATCAAAGAAAAAAAAACAAAACTATATTTAGTCTACTATTTACAATTTATGCAAAAAATCCTGGACACTGTAAAAGGAACCGTCGATGAGGAACTGTTTTAAGTTATTTTTGAACAAGGTTAAAGAACAATCCACCTTTAAAGCATCTGGAAGTGAGTTGAAAAGTTTAATGTAGTTGTAAGTTACGTGTTTTTGAAAAAAAGAAGTAGAATGTTGTGGAACTGGAATGTTAAGCCGGGTTCTAAGTGAATAATCTGAATTGGTGTTAGCTAGTGTTGTTCATAAAGTATTCATTCTTTTTAAAAAAAACTAAAGATTTCATAAATAAATATGCTTGGGAAAGTAAGAATGTTGTTTTTAAATACATTTCTACAAGATTGATGCCTACTTAGCCCAAAAATAATCCGCAAAGCTTGCTTCTGCAATTTAAAAAATGAAATTGGTTCTGCAGTTCCTTCCCCAAATGGGAACTGCGTAAACAAGATGAGAATAAAAAGCAGCCATAGTACAAAGTTAGTAGTAGTTGTGAATTAAGCGAAAGAAGCCAATTTTCTCAGTGCAAACAAACACGAACTTAGTTATTTTTTAACTATTTTATTGATATGCAATTCAAATGTCAGGTTGCAGTCAAGTTGAAGGACCTAAAAAGCTCACTGAGTCCACACATGATACCATGCACTCCCCTAGCATTACCTTGTAAGTTGTCCACAAAACTACGTCTAAGTGTGAAATTCAGAATATGGGTCTTGTCTGTGTTCACAATCATGCCATTTGAGGTAAACCATTGAAGAAGAGCATTGGATTCAACAAAACCATTGATCTCTAAATCCACTTGATTGTGAGCTGTGACCAAAAGAGATGTATCATCGGCAAAAAATACAAAGATCTGACTTTTTGGTGCAATGTCTAATATCGTTAATAAATACCAAGAAGAGAAGAGGACCCAACACGGGACCCTTGGGGGACTCCCATTTTAATGACCAGATCATTAGAACACTTTCTTCTTAAAAATACCCTGGCTGTCCACAAAAACTGATTTCAACTCGCTGAGATCGACCGCAAAGATATGATGCTATCCAATCATGAGCTTCACCTCTGACGCCCCAGCCTCTGTAGTTTACTTTAACAGTAACGAATGGTCAACCTAAATCAAACGCTTTGCTTAAATCGACGAAAAAGGCCCATAGCACACATTTTTTTATCCAGAGCAGTAACTACTTTGTCAATAAAACAGAACATTGCGTCAAGAGTACCTTTTTGTTTTTTGAAACCCAAACTGATTACGGAACAAAATATTGTGCTTGTCAAAGTGTGATAAAAGTCTAATTGAAAAAATTTTTTTCAAACACCTCTGAAAATGTGGAGAGAATTGAGATCCGGCCTATAGTTGTTACACTGCTCATTGCTAGCCTTTTTATAAAGAGGCTTTACAATCGCAACTTTTAGAAGTGAAAGGAAATGAACCAGACCAATAAAGAAAAATTTTATCAAATGAACTAGTGGCTTTGTAAGTAAATCTATACATTGCTTTCAGAAGTTTTGGACGATACTTCGTCAAAACCTACAGAACTACTTGGCTTTAAGGATAGAACAACATTCTTTAACTCAGTCTCATCAGTAGGGAACAGAAACAGCGAAGGAACTCACTGAAAGTTTGTTAGACAAAAGATCCTGAGCCATGCTGGTCTTAGCATTTAACTTCTCCCCCAGGCTTACAAAATAGTCATTAAAGACATTTGCCTTAACAAAAGGTTCATCCACAGGAGTTCCAGTTGAAATCCAAGATTCTTCCCAATTAAGATCGTTTTTTGAAACTACTTCGATTCGTTATTTTCATTTATGATGCTCCACATCGCTTTAGGTTTGGATTGAGCATTTAGAACATACCCTAAAACCTTCTCAGATTTGGCTGAACGAACTGAAGCTCTAAAATCTTTCTTTAGTTTTAAATAAAACCTGCCTTCTATGGTCCAAGATAATCAAGATCTCTGGTCTTGTCTGTGTAAAGATAACAGCTGCCGTTCTTACGCTCAATAAACTGTCATCAAGAACAATCTTACATGTAGGCTTTCGTTTTAATAATTTTTTTCCTGCGAACAGGAAACGCCAAATCCATATAGTATAGCAAAATTGAAGAAAAGGCCTTATACTTACCCGTCAAGTGGTTTGTCCGAAGAAAAAACAATCGTCCCAAGTTTTCATTATTTTAAAAAATTACTAAATGTGGACACATTGATGGCACTAAAATCGCGCTCAAGCTTAAACTTAACTTCAGAAGATGCATCACAATCAAGAGCCAGAAGAACAATTCTACTTTTTGAGCCTTATGATCAGAAATTTCAGTTTCTAAAACATAAGTGTGTATCAGGGATGGAGCGATTATCAGTGTAAACATGATCAAGAATTGATTTAGATTCTTTAAAACTCTCGGGTAAAAACCATGCACTGTGTTTCTTAAGTTAAAAGAACTCATCAAGCTTAGAATTTTATTAGTAACCAGAGTAGATTCAGCTACATTTACATTGAAATCTCCCAAAACAATTGTATGAGCAAATTCTCCCCGACAATCCTGGATAAACAAACTGTAATGTAAGATTCATAAAATTTATTCAAAAGCACTCCCATCTGGAGAAGGAGGCCTATACACTCCTAAAACCAGAAGGAGAACCAGGTCCAATATTTCACACTAACTGCAGCCAACTCACAAAACGCTCTTCTACAACAAAATCGACTTACATCTATGACAGTGAAGTTGATGAGAATTTCTTACAAACAAACACACACCACCCCAGTTAATAGTCGATGCGACAATAGGACGAGGCGATTGTTTAGTTTCATTTAGATTAACCATGGAGACATCTTCATTTTTAAGGAAGTGTTCAGTAAAGCAGACTATGTCCGGCTTTTCCAGATCAACCAAAACCTCAATGGAAATCAAATTGCATATAAAACCACGTACATTTTGATGGAGCAATCGTAAAGTTCTGGATTTATTTTCGGATTGTCTTAAGCAAGGAGTTATAAGAGGGAGGCACTATGGCTGCTTTATCAGTCTGTCCCCAATTTCTAAAAAAAATATTCGAGTTCTTTTCATTGTGTTTTTGATTCCAAATTTACATGTCTCAATGCAGAAGTTTGACATGCTTGAGAGTTTCCATCTAAACGTTTGAATTTGAATGTTTCTGTTGGAAACTAAAACTGGTATTTGTTGTGGAGTATTCAACAACCGTGGGGAAAATCAGACTACTTAATTGAGAAACAATTTTTCTTTTCCCTGAATAATTAAGATGCAAGCCATGACTAGTGTAGAACTTACGGTCAGCCAGTAAATCAAGAGCTAAAAATGTACAATGCTCAAACCTTGACGCAAGACTTACCAACTCATCATTTATTGTTTTAATAATACCATTCAGGGAGGGTTTTGTCAAACCTAAGAGGAAGGGCTACAATAATTACCTTAAGTGCAGTAGTATTCATGAGTAAGCCCTCCAACTCACCAACAATATCCTGTTCACAGTGTCCATTATTTTACAATATCATTTTGTACCCGCAAAAACTATTAAAGTATCATTCCGAGCACATGGGCTTTAACAATAGTTTTATAGTCTTTAATTACATGTTTTTAGCGTCCCATTTGGTTTGAAATCTACACAAAAATCATGAGTTTGGGGGGACAGTTGGACAGAAACAGCCCACTTAGCCCTCGCCCATGGCTGTCAGCTAGAAACCTAATTTTAGTTTGTTTGAAACTTTGCACATTTACAGGAGCAACTTTAGGACATACGTTTGTAATTGGAGAGTCATGTTTTTGTGTTTTCTACATTAGTAACTACAAAACTGTTTTTAACCCAGCTTTTCTTTTGGTTTTTTCCTGTTTGAAATTTTAACTTTTTTTCTAGCAGTAGAGGACTGGGAGGTAGGTTTTGGTGAGTTTCCACTTTCCTGATTGACTGGAAGATCTTTGGTTGTATCAGGCAAGGATTCAGGAGTCAGGTCGGTAAGGTTAGAGAATCTGTTGGAGATTTCAAGTTCAACAGGAGTTGTATTAAGGAATTTTTGTATATTCCCTCTGTTTCCTTTGACTACTTACCAAGTAGATGAATCCACTTTTTTCAACTTCAAAGATAATTTTTCCCTAGTGCTTATACTAACATGATTTTCAGAAACTGTGCTAGAATTTGAAATTTCATTAGTAAACTGTTCGGTCGATTTAACTTTCACTTTGTTACTAGAGGCACAGGGAGTACATTTTTCGAACCACTTTAAAAAGTTTTGTCTGTTATTGGGATTGGGACAAAAATACTGAGATATTAACTTAGCATTAATCAGTACATTCAATCCACACTCAAAAGCCATTGTTCTGTTTATAACAAGCCACAGACTCCAAAGAAAAACCTAATCTATTAGCTATTTTAGAGGCATATTTTACATTCAGGTTCCCTACGGAATCTAGATGGTACGCTACTCTGTTAGAGACGTCACAAAACAATAAGCTCCAATGTGAGCCTTCGTCGTGTTTGTCAACTGTATTCCTGCAGGAGGACATGGAACCCTTACTGTTGCTAACACCACAAAACACATACTTACACGACTCAAACTTAAGTTCTTGTAGCTGTTTGATCACATCATCCTTACAACCTATCTTAATAAATTCACTGACTGAGGGGTCAATGAACAGAGTTTTAGAGGACACTGTAGTTGGATGGTCATTAAAAGACGAAAAGTAGGCTTGAAGGATAGAATCATCGAACCAATAATTATTGGTCACTGAACACCCAGAGGGCGTGTTTTGCAGTTTTACATCTTCGAGCTGACTCAACAATTCGGAGCTAATTTTACAGTACTCACTATTTTCACCTACAACCTGGTCAAGCTTGCTTATCAGAGTGTGAATATTTTCCTGATAGGCGGAGACCTTTTGCTGAAGTTTTAGAACAACATTTTTATCAGGTAAGTCAATATGGTTTACATTAGAGCAAGATTTCAAAACAGAATTTTCTTCTCTTAACTTAAGAAGCTGAGATTTGAGGTTAGACACTTTTGCCTCAACTGACTGTAACTTTACAGCTAAGGACCTCGTTTTGCTCAACTATGCTGTCTTGGAGCTGAAATGAATCATTTAACTGAGTTTGTTTGTCTCGCTTAAAAGATTCAACAAAGGAAACGAGTCGTAAATTTTCACAGTACAATTCATCATTTTTTTGAATCAAGTTATTGTAATTTTCATATAAAGTACTCATGCTTTTTAACAATTCAGAAATGCCTCCGACTACACAGTTAATGTCAACATCAGGATTATTTACAGAAAATGAGTTTAGAATTGATGCAAGTTCAATAATATTTGTTTCTGTACAACTATCAACGTGAATATTTTGCAACATATTGAAATCCATTGTATTTGATAATAGAATGTACAGTTATTCACAAATGACGTTGCAGTTGCAATTGATCTACAATGATTACAAAGATATTGAAAAGTGTCCCATAATAATAACAATAAAAAAAGAATCGAGTCATGAAACTGAAAATGAAGCCGACTGCGTCACCAAGAGCAGCAGAAGCGCTCCACGACACACTGCCAGAGAAGATCGCAGCTCCAGAGTCACGCAGTCCAGTTTAGGCTTTATAGTCATTCGTCCCAGCGCCTGTAGATTAGTCACCTCCACACACGTTCCGTTCAGGAATGTTAATAGCGTTCAGAAAATGAAGGAGTAAGCCACTGCTCACAGCTACGGTGAATTCATTACGTTCTGTTGCGTTGGTACACGTCAGGAACTCAGAAGAGATGCGCAGTCGACCCGACTGCAGCTACGTGATTATTCAGTCCAGTAGTGATGGTGAACAGAAGTTAGTAGACCCAGGTTTCCCCACATATATCTACTTACAAGTCCAGTTGAAGTTGTCAAACGGTTACGTCACTAAATAAAATAAGTCTATGTAAGTCACCAACGCATTAAAAAAACTCAAACCCCATTGAAAACTCAATAAAATCAGGAGCTCATTTCACCGCACTGCCAACTCCATAAATCAGGAGTGCCAACCTCTGATTTTGCTTTGGTTGTCAATTCTGAAAAATGTACTCAAAAGTATCAAACAGATTAGATATTTGTAATAAATCAATGCGGAATCACAGTATGGTTTTAAGAAGTTCATATAGCATGAACCAATAATAAAAAAAGGATGAGCCCACTCCTCTTCCCTTTTTTTTGCCACCATCTTGTTTCTGCCGTGATGATCGCCATTTGCTATTGGCCTCTGGTCAGTCGTAGTTGGTTGGTTGACAAATGCTGACCTATTGTGACCTGTATTCTGTAATAATAATTAGTGTTGTGTTTAGTTTTTTATTAAGTGCGTGTTTTAGAGTTAGTGAAGTTGACACATAACATTGTGGTTGTGATTCCCGACTTACGCGTGTCACAACGCTCTGGAATGATTTGTAATTATGTGTTAGGTTAGTTATTTACCTGAAGAAGAAATCAAATTGCAGATCTTGAAATGTAGTGTTACTGATTTTTTTGTTTCACTAAATGATGGCAAATGTCCAGAAAAAATCCTGTTTTCTTCACAACCTGTTAAACAATGTCTTCACAAATGTTTAAATTAAAATTCATTGTCAAAAACAAACTTCAAACAAAGAACTGGATGGAACAAGATTCAAAAACATTCCTTAAATTTTCACTAAATATTAGTATTAAGGGGATAAATATGGAAGAAGAAAATAATATTTATATCAACAGATCAGATAGTAAAGAAGTTTTAAAACCCTCTGATAGTTGGCACCACAAAGCAGACAGCATTGATAAAGTAGATTGAGGTACTTTGTGATGGTGAAAATTTAGCATTAGGCAGCTTGTTGAAGCACAATAGTGCACTTGACCAGAAAGGGGTGATGATAACAGGGGAGTTGTTAACACATGGGATGACCATTACTGGATGACCTTAAGTATGGATATATTAAATTCAATTAACAGTAAAATTATTAAATTAGAGAAGTACTAATTGGAAAGAAAATTAAATTCAGATTGTTACTTTTCTTAGTGCAATTTTAATTTGATTGTGTTACATGTTGAAAGAATAATTCATGAGTTATTTCATAATAACATTTGTTTAGGATCAAAAATCGAAAAAAAAGAAAGAAAAGAAAAAGCAGGATAAGAAGAAGGCTCCCCATGCACCAGCCGTTATGGAATACAATGAAGATGTGGGTAGTAAAAGAAGTGCTGAAGATACAGTGTAAGTATATAAATATGTCAATTGATTCATTAAAATCATCCTTTAGTTAATTTATGTTTATAACACATATAACTAGAGTTACATTATAAGTAATGTTATTGATGGATTTACCACGGGCCTTAAGGAGGGATTTTAGGCCGAAACACTTGTTTCCACCTGACACAAGATGGATATATATATACAGGGTGTAAATTAAGTCCTGATACGCCTTGATATATTCCAAACGGATTGAGATATCGATTTACAATCTTATTACTAAAATACTTTTTGGAGGGTAAAAATATTTCACCCCCCTTTTTCAAAGGAAGGTTGAGGGGGTCACTTTAAATTTTCAAATTACAACTGTTTTACAAACTGTTGTCGATGTTTAAGGTACGATACAAACCACTCCAAATACACTACCACGGATTCCAGCTTCATGTAATTTATTTTTTAGTATGTATTAGTATGATTGACAGTATCAAAAGCTCTTTTAATATCATGGGAAGAGACTAGATCTTTAATTGACTGGTTATTATTTAAGTTGTTTTAAAGTATTAGATAAATTTATGTAAGGTAATTTAAGTATTTAAAGTTTGATGGAATCCAAACTGGGAGCAAGAAAAAATTATTTAGATTTAAAAAATTCAGTGCTCTTTTATTTTATTTTTAATAATTTTTTAAAATATAGATAGTAATGAAATGGGCCTATAATTTACAACTGAATGAATTGATCCTGTTTTGAAAATGGGAATAAAGGGTAGAGAGTATTGAGGTTGTAATTTGAAAATTTAAATTTATCCCCTTGTAACCCTTTTTGAAAATGGGGGTAAAAGAATTGTACACCCAAAAAAGTCCAAGAAGGTAATTTAACCCTCTCCCGCTCGTATTGTTTCCAGGCGCTCACGGTGCTTCTAAACCTCAATTAATTCGCTCTGCCGGTCGCACTCGGTCAAAATACGCGGCGCCTCAACTTACACACATTCTGTCATTGTAATTAACTATAATTATATATATTAATTATTTTACTATATATTGGTTCAATGAAGTTGATTGTACGAGACCAGGGAGGGGGCACGCGGACAGCTGGGCGCGGGTTGGCACGGGGTTGTTTGTTGCGCAGTTACTTGGTGAAGGTCATTGTCTGGCTCGCCATCACTGCCACTGCCACTGTAATCACTCCGAACTACATCCTCAATGCCACCAACCACTTCACAAAGCTCTGGTACATCACTACACTCACTTGAATCGTCGAAATCAATACTAATAACGAAATCGATTTCACTGTCACGAAGTGTACGACTACAACCCGCCATTGTTTCCCCACAAGTAATATAAATAGCAAAATAATGGAATAAATCTACTGTAAAAGTAAAGTAAATGGTCTCCTGATAGCAAACAACCCGTAGTAGTACAAGATATTGCTACTCGAGAGCAGCACTTATCGGCTCTAGTGGGTAAAGCAGTGCGTGCCGATCTGTGCCGTTTAAGCTGCAGTGGCTATGTGGTGGCCGTGCCGATTCATGCCTTGCGAGCGGGAGAGGGTTAATAAGTATGGCGGAATGTTATATATCTCAATCTGTTTGGAATAGATCCAGGCGTATCAGGACTTAATTTACACCCTTAGATGTAAGGGGTTGTTTGCCGATAACTTTTGCAAGGATCTTCGTAGGGATGTTTTTATCATATCATTGTGTTTCTTTTGAATTTACCTTTCAAATGACATGTCACAAGATTTGGGTTGCAATTTGAACATTTAAAATGGCCCTCCTCTACCCCCTTTTAAAAAGGGGCGGGAATTATTTTTACCCTCTAAAAATTACAAAAAGTATTTTAATATGTATGTTGAAGATTTTACATCGATATTTCAAACCATTTGGAATATATCCAGGCGTATAAGGACTTAATTTACACCCTGTATAGCCAGGCTTCTTTACATATTACATTATTTTGTCCTTTCAATGAAACATTTTGTCTTTGCCTTGTTTATTTGTAGAAACCCAATACAATACATCTCATATTTCCCCCAACTTCCTTAGCACCTAAGATCATTGGTGGTATTCTTCTATTAATCTTCCTATTCATTCAACTCCTTCACGCCTTGTTTCACATATATCATGTTCGAAACTGTTTAGACTGCCATGTCTATTGTCTTATTTTATCTCTCGGCAACATGACAGTAGTCTCTCTCCATTCCTTTTGGCTTCTGCGTATGATAACTCCATTGCTTCCACATCTCCCTTATTGTTTTCTAACTCCTCCAACAGCCACTCTAACTACTGTATATCAACTGAAGCTCTTCTTTCCTCTAGCCTGGTTTCGTGATGTACTTGTGTTTCTCGTGTTCTTGTCATTTCTTTTCTTATCATTTTCCATCGGCCTCTCAAGGGGTTCCAGTTGAAACTTTGAAATCTTTTGTTGTAAGCTGGTTATTTTGACCATTTAGGCAGTAAAATCAACACAATATAAAGTCAGTGTAAGAGCACTTTTGTGACAGTTGAAGTGGATACCCCTCCACTTCCACCATGAAAAAATAATGTTAATGCCTTCAAGATATTGTCCACAAACATTTAAATCATTTTTAACTACACAAATCCCTCTTAATTTGAATTAACATGAAAATATCGTAAGATTCATTGTCTACACATACAATTTCTTGGACGTAATCAACTTTATCATCTACAAGAGAAAGTGGAAGTGTAAGCTTCAAATCTTCAATGTTTTTGATGAAACATTAACCTCACCCCCATAACCCTTGTTCCAATGATATCTTCCAAACTGCATTTTATAGCTAAAAAACATCTCACTTTAGTATTCACTTGTTCCAGTTTTGGTTCCTAGTGTAAACTAAATTCTACACTACTTACTCTGCAAAAAAGTTTTATTTTCATGATTAAGTTTCGAAGCTGTTTTATTATTTCAGCAGAGGAGATGAATCATGCTACTAAACTTTTCACCAGCTAAAGATGTGAAGTTAATTTTTTTTCTTTCTAATAACTCCAGTTCTTTGCCCCACTAGGTTCATGCATTTTTCCTTTTTATTAATAAAACTGAATTTCATAGACTTTGGCCACAGATGTTATGTGAGGATTAAAAAAGACAAAGAAAACATAAGCAAATAAAATATAAACTTATATTCATAAATAATTAAACTTCTCCAGCTGGTCGTCTGCAAGAGAGCATGGAAGAGTGTGGCAAGTTGTGAGCAACTAGTTTAAATCATTGTTTAATGTAAAAGTCTTTCAAAAGTGTTCTTTGGATGTTAAAATAAGTGAGTGTTTTCTATATTTAAAGCACTGGAATAATAGGTATCAGTTGATTTTTAAGTATTTCATATATCTCTGATCAAGAAAATTGCATGGACATTATAACCTGTATTATGTTTTTCGAACAAAACATTTAAATGTATTTCACAATATTAATTGTTTTTCTAAAGTAACAAGCTAAAAGTTACAATAAAAAAACTTTTATTATCTTTCAGACTAATAGTTGCAAATGGATTATTATTTTATAGTTTGAACGTGAAAATTGAGTTATATTGCCTGTTTGCTGTGACATGTTTAAATCAAGTTTGTCTGTTTGATTGAATACCTTATCTACAACTGATAAACATTCCCTCCTATCCATCACAGTAGTTCAGTGGATAACGTCTCTGACTGTTAACCTGGAGGTTTCAAGTTCAAATCCAATTGCAGGCAAATATTTTTGCTTTATAAATTTTTACTGTGATAATTTTTTTAGAGTTTTTATTTGTATTTTATTGGATTGACAAAAACAAATAGAGTTTATTTGACAATAACATATTTATTTGTTAAATTGTTTTAACAGGACTAACTTGACTTGTGTGTTCATTTTTTATTATTTTTATTATTTGTGTACAGTGTTTAGTGTCTGTAATGGATCAAAGTTGTGTAAATGACTGTAGAGTGTGTGGCAGGTATGCAAAAAGTGCAGCCATATTTTGCACTGGTACTTGTAAAAAATGGATTCATTTTAAATGTATTGGTTTGACATATTCAACAATTAAAAATATGACAGATGAAGAGATAGGGGTATGGTTGTGTCCATTGTGCAATGAAGCTGAACTGAATGGTTCTAATATGAATAATAAAAATGAAGATGATGATTTTAATCTTTCCCTTTCATTGGCTACGGAATTAGGTAGTGCCATCCTCCAAGAAAATGAAAACTTGAAGCAGGAGTTGCACGAAGTAAAAAATCAAAAGTCTACATATGAACTACAGTTGGAGGATAAAATTCAACAAATAGAAGAAGAAATGAAAATAATATTAAAAACTCATAGTGATAAGGCAAATGAAATGGATGTAACAATAAAATCTCTTGAAAGAAAATTAAAAATGGAAAAACAGCTAAGGGAAGAACTTATAACACAATTAGAACAGGAAAAAAACACTGCTACCCTGATCAATAAAGACTCTGCCCTAGACTCTCCTCAAAATACTGTAATAAAATCTCCAAATTTTCAAACGCAAATTATTATTCAGGAGCTGAATTCTTGTAAACAGGAAATTGTGAACTTGAATACTGTCATCACAGTGTTAGAACAAGACAAAAGGACGTTAGAGAATAATTTGACTGAATTAAAAGCCCAAAATTCAAGGTGTATGCACTGTTTTCCAGTTTTTCAGGATGCCCAATGTAATAACAGAAGAATTTCTAAAAAAGCCTATCCAACAAAATAACACAGCTTTTCAGGTACAGTGCAGTAATCAATTTGGGGTTTTATCGCCTGTTGATGTAAATACTCCTAAATCTATCCTCAATAAAAATTGTAGTAAAAACAATAAAACTAGAAAAACAATACTGACTAGGCCAACATCTCCTGAGATCCCAATCCCTCTACAGCCTCAAATAATAATTGATAACAGCCCTTCACATCCCTCCACTGCAATAATAAATGAATCCTGCAAGGCTCATCATAAGATTTTTGTTGTGTGCCGACAGCCATGGACGTGATTTGACTTGGAACTTAAATAAATTGATTAAGACACATCAAACAGTAGGTTTTGTAGCCCCCAGTGGTAGAGCCAAGCAAATTCTTAATCCAATAAACATTCAAGGGGAAAAACTGGACGAAAAAGACATTTTGGTGGTGTTTTGTGGTACTAATGACGTCTCAAGGAATGAGGCAAATGAAGCAATAAATATAATCAAAGACACACTTGAAGAACATTCAAATCAAAATATAATACTATTAAATATTCCACATCGATATGATTTAGTGCAATGGTCATGTGTCAATGAAGAAGTTAAGAGGACTAATGGTATTCTACAAGAAATAAGTGATCAGTATAATAATGTCAAGTTGGTGAATGTACATGATGCTGACAGAAAACTTCATACTCGCCACGGTCTGCATTTCAATCATAAGGGAAAACTGTGGCTTGCAGACAAAATTCGTGAGGCAGCTAAGACTTTTTGTGACACTGCTGAAGCTTCCCGGAGCCAGAGTCCAACCAACCCGGATGGTGTGCAGAGGGATACCGAGCCGCAGCTACAGGAGGAGACAACAGCATCGGGTGAAGAAGAGGCAGCCACAGTGTCGGGAAACTCCACATCAATAATTCTAGATCCGTTAAAGTAGCATATGTTGATAATAAATGCAAATTTTTCAATGTTTTCCATCTAAATGTTCAGTCAATTAGGAAGAAAATTGAAATGTTAGAACTTTTATTAGAATCACTAAATTGTAGTATTTTAACACTAAATGAACACTGGCTAGTCATAGAAGAAAGTCAGCTTTTTGTTCCTCAAGGGTATAGTCCTTGCAAATATTTATTGTAGAAAACCGCCATTAACTAGAGGAGGGTGTAGTATTTTTGTAAAAAATGGATTGGATTACCAACCTATTGATTTGGAAAAATTTTGTATTGATACTGTGTTTGAAGTAACTGCAGTTTTATTGAGTAAGACCAACATTATTGTAGCAACAATATATCGCACACCAGGTTTAGACCTCGCTTGCTTTCTGTCCTCTTTAGATAGTTGTGTTGGTTTCCTGTACAAAAAGTACCCTTCCAGACATATTATTATTTCAGGAGATTTTAACATTGATATTTTAAAAGATGATTTAAATACTACAAACTTTCTCAATACATTACGCTCTTTAAATTTATACTGTTTAAATCGTGAACCTACAAGAAATGTAGCTTGTCTTGATAACATTGTTACCAATATGTTTAACAATGATATAGAATGTCAGCTCATCGAGCCTCATATCTCTGATCACTCTGGTATTTTAGCAGTCTTCCACGACTTTATGGGTAATGATCCAAACAAACAAACATATTTCAAGCGAATGAGGGACTTAACTCCCAAAGCAATAAGAAACTTTAGAATGGTGCTAAGTGAGGTTGACTGGAATTTCTTAAAAACATACTATACAGTTGATTTAGCTTTTAATGATTTTATTAACTTTTTGACAACTTCTTTTGAAGAATGCTGCATGATAAAGAAAATAAAAGTAGATTTAAATAAAAATATATGTAAGAATAAGTGGTTTACACCTGAGCTGAGGTCATATAGAGATTATGTTATGTATTTGTATGATTGCTATAAGAATAATAAAGGTCTTGCTGAAGAAAATTTATATAAGGATGCATATTTAAATGCTAAAAGATGTTATAAAGTAAAAATAAAACAAGCCAAGTTAGAATCTCATGAAAATTATATTCTTAGTTCTAAAAATAAGTGTAAAGCTGCTTGGAATGTTATTAGATTAGAAGCTAATTTAAGACCTGCAAATCAGGAAACAAAAATTGATTCAGAAATTTTTAATGACTATTTTATTAACTCTGTAACAATATCAAATGTAAATAATGTAGCGAGTAACTGTAATATAGCTGCCATCCAGTTTTTAAATAGGTATATATCTGACATGAATATTGAGAATAACGTTTTCCACTGGAAGCAGATTCCTTCAAAAGATGTGCTCAAGTATGTTTCTAAATTGAGTTCATCACAAAGTGAAGATGTTTATGGTTTCTCCAACAAAGTAGTCAAGGAAATAATAGATATTATTCTAGAGCCCTTAACACTTCTTTTTAACATGATGCTTGAGCAGAGTGTTTTTCCAGATACTCTTAAAGTTGTCAAAGTTGTACCTATTTTTAAGAAAGGAGATAAATTGTGCCCCTCTAACTATCGCCCGATATCATTAGTTTCCTATATTTAGTAAGGTCTTTGAGTGCTGTATAAAAGACCAACTGTACAATTACTTTGCTGAGGGAGAACTACTAAGTAAGGAGCAGTTTGGTTTTTTACCTGGTAAAAACACTATCAAAGCAGTTGAATCAGTTGTTGAAAAAATCTTAAGAAGTTTTGAATGTAAAGATATGTTATCAGCTACTTTAATTGACTTGTCGAAAGCTTTCGATAGTATATCTCATGATCTGCTTTTAAAAAAACTTCATTGTTACGGTATACAGGGTAAAGAATTGAATTTAATGACCTCTTATCTAAGTAATAGGAAGCAAATGGTAGCTCAAGGTTCTGACGTATCAAAGCTCAAAATTAGTTCAAATGGGTGTCCCTCAGGGCTCGGTCCTGGGGCCTTTTTTGTTTATTGTAGCTATAAATGATTTTGCTTTTAGTGTACCCTGTATGTCCGTTTTAATATGCGGATGATACAACTTTACTCAATTCTGGTAAAGACCTGATTAGCTTAGACTTGGTGCAAGGTAATGCAATGAGGGTAGCTTGTGATTGGTTTAGAGCAAATTTCTTAAATGTAAACAATAGTAAAACAGAGAATATTTATTTCAGTTTAAGAACTGCTGTAACAAGTGGAAGTAAATCAGTTAAACTGTTAGGGGTACATTTGGATGACAGGCTTAGTTGGGATACTCATACAAGTAGTCTATGTACAAAGCTATCTAGGGTAACATACTTATTACGTAAATTAAGTTTATGTGTAAGTAGAGAAATGTTAATAACATCATATTTTGCCTTTTTTCACTCACTCTTGTTATATGGAATACTTCTTTGGGGTAATAGTAGTGGAGCCCAAAGAGTTTTTTTGTGGCAAAAGCAAGCTCTAAGATTGATTAAGAATGTGAAGGGTAGGGAATCTTGTCGCCCGATTTTTCAAAGAGTTCTCCATAATGACAGTACCATCTATGTATATATATTGTTGCTTAATGAGAGTTAAAGAAAATCTAGACAAATATGAGGTGCGTCAAGACATCCATAATTATAATACAAGAGCTAAATATATGTTAAATTTAATACCAGTAAGACTTGAAAATTTTAAAAAAAGTCACTGCTTTATGGAGGTGCAGTTGTTTAATAAATTACCTGATAGTGCATGGACAACGAGTCTAAATAAATTTAAAACAGTTCTTAAGAATTGGTTTAAGGTTGCACCTTTTTACTCTGTGGATGAATTCTTAGTCTGTGATATAAGTACCATAATTTTCTGATAGTCTGTTTTAAATGGTCTGATACATCTTTTTAACTATAAATGTTGTTTTAATTTGTACTGTTTATATGTTAGTTTTAATTGTACCAGTTTGAAATCTTTTAATTTAAGCTCAGCATTCTAGTCAAACTATTTTAATTTGTTATATTCATTTTTCAATGTAAATTTTGTGATAAATTATTCATTTGTGTTTCCTATTTGTAAGTATTTGAATTTTAGCACTGGTGAATATTTATTATGCAATTTTTTTTTATATAGTTTTAGAAAGTAAACCACTTATGTATAAACTTACTACAGAAAAACATTACTTATTACTGTGTTATAACCACCATAGAACTTTAATAGATTATATATATTTATATTGTCTGACAATGTCTATTGTACCTGTGTGTATTTAACGACAATAAATCTTCTTGATTCTTTTTGTGTATGTACAGTAAAGTTTTGTGAGTGTGTTTTGTGTTTTTTGTTAAACATTTAATAAAATGTTTAGATTTTCATTTAATTTATTTATGAAGATTATTAACAAAATATTTCTTCCTTCTTTCTTTCTATATTTCTTAAAAATGTATGTAATTTTGTGGGAAAAGTTTAAAATTATGTTTACCAGCTATAACAAATAAAAGTAGTAAAAAAAGTAATGTAAAATCTATTGTGATCTCTCCTTTTAAATGCTTATGTTTTTATAACTATGTATATTTATGTTTGACTGTACAATGTAACACTGTAAATGTTGTATAGAAAGCACTTTTCTGCTGCTTGCAGGATGCTCATGGATAAGTACAGGGAGCATCTGTTGGACCTGAGGACGTTGAATTTTGGCCTCAGTAACAATAATTATGTGAGTCTAAATTGTTATTTTCTGGTTTTATTACATATTCCATTAGCTTTACCAAATACTTTGCATAATTGTTGTTAGATTTCTACAATACAACACTTAGATAACATTTATCAAATACATTTTTCTGATCTGTTTCTGTAACTGCTTAGCTGAAAGGATAATAGGATTTCGGACATTTGCCATCATTGTACGTTACATAATTTATAACAATACGTTCTGAGGATTAAAATCTATCCTCCTTAAGAAATTTAATGTGTAAAAAGTCCTTACACCCGACGACATGTTGAAGTCCATAAAGGAGAAAATTTACTCCTTTTGTTACTGCCACAAAAAGTCAAGAGTAAAAACACACACGTTAAACCTGCACAAGTGATGTTAGATTATTAACAAGAAAATAATGCTGGCATTTCCTGTGGTATCAGTGCATGTCACCTGAAACAAGGAAACAGGAAGGAGGTGGTCAGGAGAGGGATGGATAAGGGCAGCCTTATGTTTTTGGTCTTAGACTTCAATGTCATGGTGTGTGTACAAATTTTATTGGTTGAGGTTTGTTTGATTGTTCAAAACGTATTAGGTTTCTTAGTTGATTCTTTTATAATAATGGTACCCAAAGTTGCCTAACCTCAATCGAAGGTTGACTTAGCGGTTGGTCTGCTAATTTTATATATGAAGCCTCATTAAGTTTGTGTTTGAAAAAATTCTCCTCACCGTGTATTATGTTGGCTTAATCCCATTTCATGTGAATGATTTTCAGGTAAGCAATAATTTTAGACTTCTCCGTTAGCCCTTTTTTTGTATTTTTTAATTCTCACATTCTTTGTCTTGCCTATGTATTCCCTATTACAAGAACATGTAGAGTAAACACAGATTTTTTAGTCATGTGTGTCATTTTAGGTAGATTTTATATAGAAATCGTCTCTAATGCAATGGCCCTCATGACACAATATCCAGGATATTTTTTTTTATTTTCTCTGATCATGATCCCCATAATCCAAAAATCGCCATAATACAAAAATGTATATGAAGTTTGTGTGTGTATTTATGGGCTTATACAATATAACGCCCATAAATACGCGAACTTGTAAACAGGATAACTGTCATAATTTTTTAAATATCCAGATTTAACTTCGTACAAAGGCACAAAGCTTGGATGAGTTTGTTAGACAGACTGAACCATTAAAATTTTCAAGATGGTGGAAGATCACATTTAAGAAAAAATTTTAAACTCAACTATTTCCATCATAGAGCAAAACTGATTCATTTTTTAGATATACTACGTAATTATAAATAACTATTATTCTTTTATTTATTTTTTTCAATATTTCTTAAGGTTTTAAGATGGCAGCCATTCAAAGTTTGGAAATGGCTATGCATTTGTTAGCCAGTCTTAACTAATAAACGGTTTCAAGATGGTCGCTGTTAACATTCTAGCAAAATTTTTAATGCAACTAACTCCCATCATAGATTTAAACGATATTTTCTACACATACTGCGTAATTATAAACAACTTTTATTGTTTTTGACATATCATTATGTTTCAAGATGGCGGCCATTCAAAGTTTGGAAATGGAATGGTTATATATAAAAAACAATAAGTCTTTTAGAACTCTCAGGTCATATACATCAATGTTTGTTCCAACGTGTTTTTTTATATCACGTATCTATGGTAGGTTATGTATCGTAAAATTATGTATTGTAAACATAATTACAATGTTTAAAATTTCATTGTTAACAAAAATTTGCAAACGCATTTGTAATCTCTGTACCTATAAGAAGATTGTGGAAATAAATTTATATTTCATTTCATTTCATTATATGGTTTCCAGATAGCGGGCGAACAGAGTTTTAACCAATAATTGTTAGGTAGATCACATAGAAATTTATCTATTGCAATAGCCCTCATAACATAATATCCGGGAGATTTTTTATTTTCCTCTGATCATGATCCTCAGAGTCTAGTATAGACCCTTGGTATGCTAGAACATCTTGATTTAGTGCAATTGTAGTTTAGACCTAATTGCCAGAAAAACATCTTAATTAGGGCAGTTTTCATCTTCAACTAACCTAAAACAATTCACAATTGCTGACCAGTCCAGCCTTTTCTTCCAAGCTCAGTACCGGGCAAACCAGAGGTCATAGGCCAAATCTATTGGCAGAATCGTTTTAGATTTTCAAATCTTCTTTAAAATAAGTTCAGTCACTTTTTGTAGTATCTCCAACAACCAAGCCACAAAACATCCTGATAATAAAAAATGTATTTTTTTCCAGAAAATTAATAAAATTCCCTGGCAAACCCAAACTCTAAATCAAGTTATCACATAAATCCTCTTATCTCCGACTTTGTTATAACTTACCTCTAGTGACTGGTGGTACTTACGGTTATATTAACATGATAACATTGAGGTTGTTTTTATTGACATTTCAAGTTGACAGACTCACATGAATATACCTTTCATCCGACTGAGTCTAAAGGAATATTATGGTTTGATTTTTACAAGACTGTCTAAAAGAGTTTTGTGTTCTAAAAGTGGTTCTAATATTATATTTTCTATCTATTCTTCTATTCAATTTTTCTCACATAATCCCAGCTCATAAAGGATTGAAATGTACATACATTTTTCTTTCTTTTTGTTTCCTCACTGAAGTTATTTTCCCATTGTTCCTTTGCACTTAATAGTATTTATTACAGACAGTATCCATTTTTATATGATCCGATTCAATGTTTTTTTATTTCTCCCTTTAACTTATCTTTGTCTGGGCACAAGCTCTTTGATGTGTCAAACAAAGAATATTCGACTCCTTCTTTGACAGATTTTTAATGTTCTGATTGAAAATTTAGATATTGGCCCTAATTCTATTATTTCTATTATATTTCTATTTTCTTACGACAAACTTTTGTCTTCTCTTAATTTTTGGACTTCTACCTCCATAGTTAGATAAATGGAGGGAAACATGTTTATATGGGACAACAAATCGTTAAGTTCAGTGTCTCCAACAGGAAAGATGACGAAAGTGTCATCTTTGTACCTCCACCAGATCCTCGGGTCAAACTGAGTTGAAACCAGGGGTTTTTCCTTAAATTCTTCCACAAAGTCATTGGTATAAATGGGCGATAGAGGAGATCCTATTGCAATTCCCTCATCTTGTTGACGGTGAATTTTTATCCTTTTGTTCATCAAAATAGTTACATTGAGTGCATAGTTCTAACAGTTAAGTGGAATAGGAAGTTTGGTTCTCTCGTTTAGTGTTTGATCTTTTTTTAGCATGATTTTGTGTTTCTGGAACTGGTACATCAGGGAACACACTTTCATTGTCAAAGGAAACTAGCCTGTTGGTTTTCAAAGTTTTTTGCTTTTCAACAAATTCTTTGGAATTTTTAATCGTTTTATGCGGATGTGACGTGTGTTTTTGTTGCGCTCTTGATTCTTGTGCGTTGTCAATGCCTGGATTAATTTTCCTCCTGTCTGAACTTTAACATGTTGTCAGGTGTGAACACTGTTAGTGGCAGTCCGTTTGCCAGCACGTTTATACGTTTTTTGTGCATTACATTTCTTACACCTGATGAAGAGGATAGATTTAAATCCTCGAAACTTTGTGTTATGCATTTTATAACATATAACGATGGCAAATGTTCAAAATCCTATTATCCTTCCAAACCTAATGTGGGGTTTTTAATACATTTGCAATAGATGCTGGACTTTTTGGCAATGACAAAATCTTACTCTGGAGTAGGGTTAAATAGTGGTTTTATATTTTATTTTTACTTTGTCCTCAACTGGCATCACATTGTTTATTTTTGCCAGTTGATACTCTTTGGTGTTATTGTTTTTTTTATTTATAACGTGTACAATAAATTATGTTTCAGTGGAATCCTCAACTCTCCTTTTTTGGAAAATCCAGTGAAAACCATAAAGGCCAGCCTTGGGACATTTTTGGAAGATGATAGTAGTGACGTTTCTGTGCGAGATGCCAAAGGAATTCATTTTTTCGTAAGTTTAACCCTAGTACTCTGGTGAAGCAACACCCAGGTGTTTTGCTTCATGTGTGTTACTTCGGTTCGCTCGCTTATTTAGCAATAATAAAGAAGATTTAATGCAATATTTTTGGTTGCTGTATCATCTGTATTCTTATTCAAAGGAAACGTCTTGTGTTTTAACTTTGTTTGCATTGTTGAAACTAAAATCGTCAATCTTGTTAGAAAGTTTATCTTTTGTGATATATTTGAAGAGCTTTACATGTGGTTTACATAAATATCTATTTTCCCGCAGCTGGGTCTGATTTTCTCACTATTTAAAATCTTTTCGGCCAGTAAGACCTTACAATTATTTTTGTCAATTACTTTGTTATAAATAATTATTTACACTTAAAATTTAGTAAGTTGCTGTAATTTTATTAACAAATTATGAAATGCTTACTGCTTTCTTTCTTTGTATTTAAATTGTATTATTTTATTTTGATGGAAAAGTGCTTTGGATGAATGTAAATTTAAATGTAATGGGGTTAGGCAGTGTACCAGGTATGAATGCCCCTACAGTGTAGAATAGAAGCACAACTGGTGCAGGGGAGGGAGGCTGAGCTTGGCCCACCGTTGTGGC
>NW_025780934.1:0-50121 GCF_021130785.1 Homalodisca vitripennis | reverse complement strand
CTATATTTAATAATTATACATACTAATGTATATATATATTATATAGAGCGCTTACTTTTTCCGATTCAATTATTTTGTATTTGGCCGTACCTGTCACATATGCGTTTAAATAAGCAAACTAACATATGATTGGAAGACCAAATACCAAAGACCAAATATATATATATATATATTAATATATATATTATATATATATATATATTTAATATATTTATATATAATAAGATAATATATACTATAATGCTATACTAATAATACTATAATACTACAAACAAACACAACAGTTTTGTTTATAGTGAGGTAATTTTATATATTTTCTTTTAATATTTTGTTCTTTTACATATAATTGAAACTGATTGGTTCCTCCAAAAACCGTGCAGCTATTATTATTTGCAAGGTAACAAGCCAATATCAAAGCGATATTCTATTATTAACTTTCCAACATGACTGTTGTAGTTTGGTTCCACCTCTTTGACTTTTCAGTTTGGCAAAAGATATGCATAATTATTGTTTATAATAAAAAAACATAGTTTTGCAAAAATCAATAAACATTTGAAATAGGCATTTAATGTATTATTTTTACTAATCTCACGAGGGTAGATTAAGCAGGACTTCTCTAAATATTTGAACAGCTTTTGACAGCAACTTTATAGTCCTCCGTGAAATAAATGTTAATTTACTTGTAGTTGTTTAAACAAGGGATAGCTTGACTCAGTTCTATTTCGTTTTAAAATCATCCTTATGAAGTGCTTCTGAGAGGTAATGATGGTTTTCAGATTTGAAATGTATGTTCCCCCCAGCACGATAATGCATAATCCAATCTACTGTTAATTAACGAAAAATATAACATTTTTAAAAGATCTTTGTCACAAATATTTCTTAAAAAATAAAAAAATTCTTAAGACATTATTCATTTTTTGTTTTAATCTTGCGATATGTGTTTTCCAATTAATTTCTTTATCTAACCACAACCCCCAAATATTTTAAAGATTCCTCCCTCACTACCAGCCCACATCCTAAATTGCACTTATCGTTTATACATTCCAAAAATTTGTAAGTAATATATCGTTTTTTGAACTGTATATTTTCTCATTTAAAGGAAAAGTTTATGTATTTAGTTTTTTCGGGACTTACATAACATATTATTTTTTGTAAACCACCATCTGAGTGCCTGTAAGTCTAGATTCATCTTAAGCTCAAATATCTTCCCACGAATTCCTCAACGTAGCATAGAGCTGTACCATCAGCAAACGAAAGTCACATTGCCATACAAATTTCCATTGCATAAGTCATTAATATATATTAAAAATAGCGTAGCTCCTAAAAATGACCCTTGGGGTACTCCATACTTTATCTCACCAAAATAGCTAACAATTTCATTGATTTTGGACACATTTGCTTCCTATTAGATATAATAGCTGTTAAACCATTTCCATACAACTCCTCTAATCCCACAATCATATAATTTTTCAAGAAGAATTTTGTGTTGAACTGTTTTGAATGCTTTCATCATAATGTCTAAAAATAACCCAGAAACCTTTTTTCCATCATTCATCCCATTAGCTACTCGGTCCATAAAAATCGAGTAGTAAGCTTGTCTCCGTACCCATTTCCCTGTCTAAAATCCATATTGCTTGTTGCTAAAAAAACATGTAAATTCAAGGAACTTCAGTAATTTTTGTTTCATAATTTTTTCAAATATCTTTGCGAAAGAAGACGATATACAGAGATATTGGCCTGTAATTTACTACAAAAAACGATTAGAATCTTTTTTATGTATCGGTATATAACGACAGCCTCTTTCAATTTGTCTGGAAATTCTCCCGATGTTGAAACTAAGATTTATAATATATAGTAAGACATTCGTTATTTTACTATATATTTCCTTAATAAATACTGAGCTTTTTCCATCAAGACCTGGTGAAGTACCTGATTTTAGGGACGTAATTGCCAATATAAGGTCGCTTAGCGTTGCCGGTGACAAAAACATAGAATTTGTACTACACTGACGTTTTAAAACAGTTTTTTGAATTCCATATTTTCAAAATTAATTGGTTTATTTATTTTATTCACAAGTTCTCCAGCAATAGATAAAAAGTAATTATTAAATTTCATTTGCAACTATTTCAGGATCATTTACCATGGCATTACCAACTTCTAGATTTATTACACTATCATTGATTTTTTTTTTCTGTCCAGTTATATCCTTAATAATATTCCAGGTTTTTTTTAGAATTATCCTTGCAATTTTTAAAAACAGTTTCGTATAATAATTATTCTTGTTAGCTCTTATATCTCTTTTGAAGTTTATTTCTGTACTCTTTAAATTGGTTCGACATTCTTATCTTTTTGTTATTAGGATTTTTCTTTATAGATTTTAAAAAATTATTTCTAAATGTTAATTCGTTTACATATTTCTAAATCAATCCACGGTTTTAATTTAACTATTCCTATCTTTTTATGCTTTATTTCTTTTCTACACTTTGATATTATAGAACCCAATATCTCATAAAACATGTTAAAAAGCACAAGATGCGTTTGTTTGGCTATAAACATAACTCCAGTCTGCTATCTCTAGAGCACAAATCAGCTGTTCTTTGTTAATGCGATAAGATGCCTCCCTGACCTCCTTCGGTGGCACAGGAGGGGCCCCTACTTTCATGCTCACAGCTGTCATTGTAGTGGTCCGTTAACACAACTGTCAATTACCAGGGGGAGGGTCCAAACACCATTTAAAATGGTGAAATATTTTTTTTTATCATTGTTTTGTTCCTACGACCAAGGATGCATCTAACAGCAACGCGATTAGAGGGTGTAGAATTTACGATGTTCTGACCTTGACTTTGCTGATCACTGTCGATACTAGAAGAATTCAACTCATGATCTTCAACACCAGGTACCGGAACATAGTCGGGATCTTCGTCGGTGTCATCCCTAAACAACTCTGAGCCATTTCCATCATCTGAGTCTTCAATTGGTGGGCCATCTGAAGAGTTAGAAAAACCTACATCGTCATCTGACAGGTTTGCATGTAACATGTCACGTATTTCATCTTCTAAGAGTAAATTCTTACTAGTAGCCATTATGACAAAAACACTTACTATACACAACCACTATTTAAGAACATTAAAAAGAAAAATTCTTGATAAAAAGCACTATTAAACCCTACAAATAAAAACACATTAAGAAAAATATTACATACGTAAAGAGTCTGGTGGGGTCAAAACTGACCCCAATGTGTTCGGAGCGGAAAACAGAAAGCCAGTAAAGCACAACACTACTGCCCTCTAGTACTGCCTAGTGAGCACTGAGAATACCTAGAGTGACAGCCGTCAGGCTGCCCCGGTAAGGGAATTAATGGTAAAAATAAAATCCCTGGGGTCAGATCTGACCCCGGCAGACCAGTTAAGGGTTAAGTATCTTGGGGGAAGAAATGTATATATTCTATTTATTCCATTTAATTTAAGAACTAAATATTAATATAAAATCGAGATTTAAAACCATATTGTCTTAATATTTTGGTAACAATCAGTATAAGTAACTTGTGGGATCTGCATTTACGGATATGACTTCGGTTAGTGTCTGTCTTTCTACCTATCTGAAAAATTTTTACTGCGAGGTATTTAAAACTTGGCGTTAGTTTTATACTCATTAAACGGATAGTAACTAAAAACTAACAATGCATCACATTCCGTTTCAAAAATTACTATTTATCTTTTGGCATATAATATCACTAAAAACTACTACAAATACCACACAATTTAAAAAAAAATGGCGCTTTGCTGAAAATCAAAGGATATCAATTATGAGATTATGTTGATGAATTGTGAAGTTTGAGTTGATAAGTGTGAAAATATATGTATATATTTGTATAATATAACCTGTTTATTTAAAAGTGTGAGTTGTGAGTACATACTAATGACTTGCAAAAAACATTATATGGATATAAAAGTGTCAATTTTACGTATAAAAAGCAAAATCACAAAACACTTAAACATAACGCCCAATCATATCTAAAATGAAATAAACAGAACTTCGTTATGTTATGATAACGGAGGAGTAAACGTAAACAACTATTGTTAAAATACGTTCATAATAGAGTGATTGACTTGGAGTGGGTACTCTAGCTTGGAGATTAGTTGTCTTTTAAAACAGTACAGCCTTATTCAATCTCATGCTGGAGGATAAATATGAAGGCATACTTGAATACTTAATGTATGGGGTTGAATCAACTCAATTAGTTATCCACAATACATTCGTTATAGAGTGAAGGACTCGGAGTAGGTACTCTAGCTTGGAGATGAGTAGTGATTGTTGTCCCTGAAAACAGTGCAACCTCATTCAATCTCATGCTGGTGGTTCAATGTGAACGCACACTTGAATATTCAATTTATGGGGTTGAATCAACTTAATTAGCATTTATCATCGGCTAGTACATTTTTAAAGGACAAAAAACTGTTATTTTAATGTTTAGGAATGTTTTTTATCTAAAGATACGATTGTAATAACAGGTATTATGAACTTGTCTATAAAAGAGGAAAGCTATGTTTATACATTAATTTACGTTATAACGGAGAACTATTCAAGCTAGCTCTTGAATTTTTAATATTTGCAAGAGAATATAGTTACATAAATATGGTTTAAATTGTTTAAGGATGGCGGTTCTGTGAAATAAGTGTGGCGGATTAAAACAGAATTTATAAAATCTATACATTTTCCACGGATAGTATATAATAGTTTTTCAGCAGGTGAAAATACTAAACTTATTTTTATAGTACCTATTTTTACTGGTGTTATTCTATTGAAGACTAAGAGTAAGTTAAATCACACGTGAAAACCGTATATTGACATATTAGTTTAACCTCTTTACTTTTGAATTTAATTCAGACTAACCTTATTTTACAATCACTACGTGTATGAATACAAATGGAATTACTCTCGGTTCTTTCCAAGCTTTGTACATGTCTTCTATATGTTGCAACTGAAATATTAAATTTTAGTGAGTGGTAATCAGTAATTACTGTTCTGGAAGTAACATGGCTACAATATTATAAAATGGCTATATTTAATTGTAGCTACGCTATTTCATACAATATTATTTAATTATTTATCATCCAAGCTCGAGCTTTAAGACACATCAGCATAAGATTATGCATGCCCATCCCCTTTTAAAACTTTTTGGGGTTATGACGCTGAAGATTCACGATCGAGAATTTATGAGTACAAATCTTACACTCATATTAATTTTCCTCGAAAAATGTATAATCATGTTACTGTGTATGAGATTAAATTTCTTTCACATTTCGCATGATATCTAATGATGCGGTCAAAGTTGGTAGTAAGGAAATAATTTAGACAATGGCCCAGTTTTATATTATTAGAAAACTATATAGCTTTTATTGTAATTTTTAGGATACATTTTAATGAATAATATTATATGTTTCTTCTAAACTCATAAGAATTTCTTATTTTTCCCTCTGGTTGAATATTTCCACACATATTTCGAAATGTTGCATTAATGTACACTTTCGATTCATTCATGCACATCAGTTTCAGAGCACCAGATCCAAAGAAGTGATCATTTGGAAAGGTTTTTTTTTAAGTACTATTTAAAAATTTAGGAGGAAGGCATGCAAGTTTGTTTATCCTATGGGTCCATGTACATACTTTTTCTCCATCACTTACAGCTGAAAGTCAATAATTATTTTCTTTTAGTACAGTTCTGCAACTAAAACTAGTAAGAATAATTTTGAATTTATTACCACAGTAATTAATACAACACACGCTAAGCTAAGTCAGGACACACTGGATTAGTTAGGCGATATTCACCGTAACGCAAACTGTCTGCACTGTTATTGGAAATTCTCAGTGTAGTGGAAAACCATGGATATGATGTTGTATGACGTTCTAACTACGTGCAAGGTATTTTATTCGTTTGGTCTGTTACAAGTATATATCACTGTCGTGATTTATTTTAATTAGATCATACATTATTATGATACTGGGGAATATATTGGTTTATATAAAAATTAGTCCATGTACATTTACAACTAGAATATTTATTTTAAAGTAAAAATGTAGCCTATTCCCTTACAATTTGTATAAGTTTTATTAAATATGTAATGAAATAAACTAATGTTTTACTTCTTAAATTAATGGTGATACATTTCTGAAAGCTGAAGAAAACTTAATCTTAAAATAAAAAATTATATACTTTCTTGTGTGTTCCAACTTATATATATATATATCCATACACTGTTACCTAAATATTTTATTTAAAATCTTATGTACAATAAGTGGAAGGTTGGATGCCATGTGTTGCAGTGACAGCCTTTTATCTATGTTATATATTATGAATCAATTATAATATTTTGAATATATTTTATATGCACACAAGTTATGCTAAAAGGATTGACCCTCCATACTGTAACCTTGTAAGTATCAAGTGCAAATGCAAAAATATAATATCGAAAATAATGTAACAAATGTAAAAAAATTCTACCCATCTACTTGTCACCTAACACATTCAAACTCAGGGTACTGGCCTTCTATATAATGAACTTAGAACCTCCTCAACCGAATGCCATTTAGTTTTGGTTCCACTTGTAGGTCCCAAATGCTTGAACTTTATATCAGTAAGTTAATTTTTAGGGCTTTGAAAGACGCAATTTCTTCTAATAGCAATAAACTATATTATTTTAAATATTTCTAATTTTTTCAAAATATAATTACATAAAAAATATTTTTTAGTTACATTTTTGGGATAGTTTTTCAACATTGCGGTTAAGAGCCAATAATTTATAAAGCATAAATTAATGTTTACAATTTGTCCTAATTGATCAGGTTTATATGGTTTAAAGATTAAATTTATAAAGGAAAAAAATTCAGCTTATAATAAGGTAGAACGCAACCATTTGTAACCTTCCATAGGACTTGTATTGAAGCCCAATTATTGGTAAAAATATAAATAAAAAATCAATGGTTCTCTATATTAAAACCCTTAGTCGTTACACTATATTCAGTAGCCATATTGATAACACTGTAAATGGTGTTTTATTACGGCAGCTTTATTAGAAGCGTGGAGAATTTATTCTATAATGGAAGGTCTCATGTTTTAGACCTAAAAAGACGACATCTCCCTTGTGTCTACGTTAAAATGTTCTGTATAAACTCCCCGTTGTCTTGTTACTAGAAAAGATGCAGCGCGAAAGACTGTCTCCTCATCTCTAGCAGACATATTTCTCTTTTCATATATAACCGGTCTAAAATGCCTCATAAAAACATGACTATTTTATTCAAATCTCACACTAACTTATTTACATAGAACTACATTGGATAAATCATTTTTGTGACATAGACTTTATTAAAAATATGCGCTTGTACAAATATTACTAAATGCTATAGTAGGATTGACAAACAATTACTACAGCACCGAGTAATAAAATGAATTTATACAAATATATACACGATTGGTTGATATGAGTCTACCGTTAGATTGTAACAGAATGGTTCCTTCAACTAATGCCTTAAACCTAAGAAATCGAATAAAAATAACGAGTATAATACACTTTAAAGGTGATAAGCCCGAGTTGACAAAACTATTTGTGTATAATGTATAAAATAAAAGAAATATAAAATCATCAACAATCACGACTGATATCAATATTGATAACTAAGAGTATTCTTAATTTTATACAATTCTTCCTGTTCGAATTCTAAGAATACTATCTCTACCAGCGGTTTGTAGAGACTTACGAATGAAATCTGAAAAGAAGAGATAAAGATAAAATATGAAGCTAACGAGAAAAAGCTTTTTGGAAATATGAGATGGCTTGTTAGAAATAACGAGGCTGGTCTAGAGGTGGAAATAAGGAGAAATTAAAATATAGCACCTACGGAAGTTATACATTTAACAAAAAATGGGAATACACGAGACTAATATAATATTAAATGCAAAGGTAACATGAAAAAAGAACGCTTAAAAACTTTAGGAATCAACATAGTTTATGATTTACAAATGGGTATATTGTGAGGATGTCGAGAGAGACATGATTATAGTCAATAAATGAAAATATTAGGGACTAAAGATAAAGAGGATTAGCTGGAAAAACGCAGAGGGAACGGAGTTTTACTAGGTTCAGAAGACGAGGAAGGAGTTGTAAAGCTTCTGCAGAGACTAAGTTTATAATGCGATTAGGAAATTCAAGTTTAGGAAACCAAAGTCAAAGTGCATGAAAGAAATATAAATGATAGGATAGAAGTAGGTAAAGCCTGACATTCCCCTCTCTCTCATTCTCAACCACCCTTGCTCTCATATTTCTTTCTCACTAAAGCAAAGGTAGCGAAATGAACCTCTGATGGAAAAGCAGTAAATATAACTCAACTGTAAAGTTTTTTAAACATTTGATATTAGAATATTAAACTAATGATCTAAGGAAAATATTCATAATTCCATTATATATCATCCTCATTAAATTTAATTGTAATTTATAAAACCTACGTATATTGAAAATTGCATACTCCTTTACGGCTGTTAATATTCAGATGGCAATTGATGGGTATTTATGTAGCATAAGTACTTTATTGACGTTCAAGACATGTTCTACTCCTCTGACACGTACCCTGATATTCTCCTGAGTTTCACCCAAAACGATAATACAGTTTTACTTATATATTATCTGTATAAAAGTACTGCCACTGACTTGAAATTTTACCTACAAAAGTAGATTAATGTATTACTATCAAAGGTAAGTCCTGGAACTACTACATAATATATAAACTAATGGTAATGCATACTTAACCCTGAATTTGTGAACTTACTTTCGTAGTTCATTATACACAGTTATGCCAATATGATTAAAAATAAAATGAGAAGCCCTGTCTATGTAACACAATGCCATACACAAAGTACAAAGTATTAAATTTATAAATATTTACAAAGTTTTGTTTTAAAATTTGTAATATACTGATTAGAATTTTATTTTATTAAATATATTGTATAACAAAGTTCACTCACTAAAAAAATATACATCCAATTAAAATCTCGTATTCCCAGATTACCATGATTCCTATATTGAGCTTACATTTTATGTAAACTATATTATTATAATTCGTAACTTGGTTATAAGTTTGTGCGTACTTCATAAAATATCAAATTTTGTTTAATGTCTTCGATGTAATAGAACAATGGCGCAGTGTAGTGGGTACGGCGGCTAAAACAAGATAACCAGATGAAGCAAAGTCGAGCGTGAACGCTGCTTGGATAGATGACCGCTGAGCGATCCTGTCCTTGCAAGCAGCCCGCCTACCCGGCCATTGGGGGTGGTTCGGAAGTCTCCTTTAATCCGTTGGTCCCCAGGTTAAGTGTTAGAGAGGGCTTTTTAGCTCTAACTTCGCCTGGTAAAATAAGACATTCTTTACTTTACTTTACTTTTAATATGCCATTGAGTATTTAAAATTATTTAAGTTATATTACGGTGAATTATTAATGAAAATTTAAATAATGATTTTGCTATTAAAACAAATGATATTAAACTTATGTAAATTTTATCAGCATATTACTAGTTTATAATCTTGGAATTCGTGTTTTAAGTTAACTCTTGTACAGAAAAGTGTAATAAGTAAAAATAAAACATGAAGGTTAAATTAGTTATTATTTTACTACATATTAACTAACTATTTTAAGTTTTAAATTTTCTTTATTGTGTGTATTTATCATATAACATGGGAGATAACGTAAACGAAATCAGAAAAAGTCCTGTGCTCGTTGCTAATTCTGCTGTATAAGTGTCAACTAAAACTTAGAAAAACCGCAAAAGAAACAAAAACGCAAAATGTATGAAGTTTAAAATGACACAGATTTACCAAAGGAGATCCAGCAAAGTAATCCATAGGAAACAAAATAGACCTTGAATCTCATTATTAGCGCAGAGAACATTATCCTAAAGATGAATTAAGATAAAAAGTAGAGTTTCATATATGCAAGACGCGTTAACCGGTTACATTTTGTTGTTGAACTTTGTAAGATCTTCTGTAAGATATAAATCTTACAGAAGATTCATAAATAATATATATTTTATTCTGAAACGTTAGTGTGGCAATAGAATATTTTTCAAAAAGACACTACTTATCTGTATAAGTTGAGTAACTATGAGGAACTAAATCAGTGCCATAAAACGCACTTGTCAGGAGAAAATGGCAACAAGCCAAACAGCAGTGTCACGTGACGTAATTCGCGACCATTTCTCTTCTCTTACGAGAACATCCGTGTATTTCCACCATGCGGTGAGTGGGAACAGCACAAGGTTAACAGCTCTGATATAAAGGCTTCTGTAACTCCCTGATACATTTAAACCGGCTATATTTGTTACATGTGTCATTTTATATTAAACACAATTTGAATGTTTAGTAGTTATGAGATCATTACTATTAATCTAGATCATTGCTTCTCAAGCTTATAGAACCAATAGCAACTCGAGAGACCCTCCAATACCAAAGTGTTGTCCTATAGTTCATTCATGGCCTAGGGATTGTTTAAGACGTCTTAGAGTACCAATAAAAATAAAATTATTTGGACAATAAAAATTGGTTAACACTGCATATAGCCCAAGGTATAACATCATTTCTTATATTTTTTATTCAAATGCCACATACACCGGAACTTTCATTTCCGTTTTCAGAAAGTTCTGTTCAACTAATTGACCGTAATTATTGTACGGACTTGTTTTAATTACTGATATTTATAGCATGTTTTTTTATTATAATAAATAACAAAATATAATAATTTAATAGTATGATAGTGAACGTTTTTGGTTCATCAGATATTGTCCTTTCTACATAAAAATGAAACGTTGATTTGATAAATATACATTTCAGAAGAAAACCTTATGCTGGTCACTTGCTTCAATAGTCCTGGTAATATTTAGCAAAACATAAAATTAGCGAAATATAATGTAAAAATAAAATTTTAGTACAAAATGTGTAGAATTTTTGAAATCTTTGACTCAGTTAAAAAAAACTTTGAAAGTAATGCACTAAATCCATTGTTCTGTATGTGAGTGATCAAGGAAGTTATCTGGTGAAGATTTGCCCCTTGGTGTGGAGGAATATAAGACCCTTAGGAAACAATCATTAAGTAATAATAGCAAGGTTTTTGAGATCTTCATGTATAAACTAATTGTTATCCATTTGGCTATTTGTACAAATAATACAGGTTTTTTAAAGAAGGTTTTTTGTTAAACGATGCAGTGCTGTTTTGAAACCTTTTAATATGTCAGTTTTTAATGCATATTTATAATATTTGCTAACAGATTCCTTTAGTATAAAAAGCATTTTTTGTCAAGCTAGCAATATAAACTGTAATTGACAGTAAATTTGTATCATGTATTTCACGAATGTTTTTATTAGTATTAAATTATATATATATATATATATATACGTTCAGTCTTGTTACCCTACTGAAATAAAAATCTTTGTTTTCGTTATATTGCATTTATAATTAATATTTTAAGGAAATCTCACATATACAAGTATAAGTCGTTATTACGCCAACTATTTATTTTAATATATTGCAAACAATAAATAATACTATACTCAATTTTTAAATAATACATTACATAGTTTATTGCGGACAATGTTTGTAGAAGTGAGTAGGTATCGATCGCTAATGAGTATGGTTCTTTGCTAGCCTAAATTTGATGCAGAGCTTTCCCTTGCTCCATTTGACTGGGAGGCTAAAACAGGGCTTCCTTTCTCCCTAGATGACATCACTGAGATAGTGTCTTTTACTCCTCCTCAAGGTGGATTCCTAACATGGGATCAGCGTAGGTAACAATACTTAGTAATTAATAATGGCTTAGGTAATCTTGAATCATAGAAACATCTCATTAAGAATATCACCTCTAGCCTGAAAGAAATCCTAGAACTGGTTATAAAAATATCCATAGAATCGTTATGAGAATATCTAATGAATTAAGCAATGATTTTGGTACAATAAAAAAGAAGACAAGTAAAATTATAAAAAGACTTTAAGGATTCTAGTTAAAGAATTAACTAAAGCTGCCTCTTTATGAATAAAGAATCACTTGGCAATAAAGTGGGTTTAGTTGGTAATTTTGAAGAGATAAAATATTCACGTTAGTAATCAAGTATAGGTTTTCCATTACTTAGATTTACGACTAAAACATGTAGTAGTAATTTGATGAGAGAAAACTATAAATTTACAACCAATAGGTTTAAATACGCTAGTTGGTACACTCTAGTGGTTACTGAGAAAATTTCCTTGGCCATCTCGTTTATAATTGCTGCTACGTTCTACCTATAGAACATGGCGTAGTTTTAAAACTAATTAAACATAGATATAGTTACACTGTGCACTGTAATGTGTATTGTATATTTATTTTCAATCTTAAACGTATTTTTTTTAAATATTTTAGAGCAATTATTAATCTATTTTAGATCTCATCACTTCTTTCCTTCATATAAATATGAATACTAAGTAATTTCGTAATATTATATAAAGTTAAAAAAAAAAAACACACACACACACACACACACACACACACAGACAGACAGAGGAATAAATATTACTGATATATTTTACAAAAACTACATTACCATTTGTAATTTCTTTTTACAGATATCATCACTAAGAGAACTTACAGTATAGTATTAGTAATGTGTAATCCAAGGCTGCGTTATATGGAAGGTGTAATAACACATACCAGTGCAACAATTCCTCTGTCTATTGCAAATGAGCATCATTTGGGTTTATCACGAGTTGAATTGATCCCAAGTAGTAAACATGCGCTCCTCTTGTGTTTATTAAAGCACGAGGTGATATCAGATGGAAGAAATTAAAAACACTTTGGTGAAATATCATGTACCTAGGTATTAAACTCGTTAAAGACGTAAGTGTACATTTGCAGTAGTGTAAGAACTTCTGTTCATATTTCATTATTAACATAATACACAAAATACGTGTTCAAAAGTCTTCCGCGGATATATTTCCGCTACAGAGATGTTTAATTATAGCGACATTCAGCAGACTCAATGTTACATGTAGTTCACAGTAATATGTCGCTGGTGTCTTGGATTACACATTTACACAACCTCCGTTCACTTGATAAGTCAATATCATTACAATGATACTAGTTGTAGTTATAATGAAGAATTTTTTTACTTACAATGTATATCAAAAAGTAAATTAATGCATGAACTTTACTATCTACTAAAACTAACTACTAACAATAGAGCAGTGCTTAAGTAGCAAAGTCTATACACAAAAGACAATATAAATATACCCGCATTAGTTTTTTTTATAATTTATTAAAATCTGTTAACTTTATCATACCCAGTATGAAGTTTCCGATACCTTAGCTATGAATAATATTGTGAAGAAAATCATATAACTTGATTTTATCCCTTTTAAGTTTATTATTACGTATGTAAAAATTAAGTGTGAATTAATGCCACCCACAATTGTAGCATATATTATACGCGCTGATGTTCTACATAGCATGATTAGGCTGTTATATAGTTTATTATTACGTATGTAAATATTAAGTGTGAATTAATGCACCCACAATTGTAGCATATATTATACGCGCTGATGTTCTACATAGCATGATTAGGCTGTTATATAGTTTATTATTACCTATGTAAAAATAAAGTGTGAATTAATGCCACCCACAATTGTAGCATATATTATACGCGCTGATGTTCTACATAGCATGATTAGGCTGTTATATAGTTTATTATTACGTATGTAAAATTAAGTGTGAATTAATGCCACCCACAATTGTAGCATATATTATACGCGCTGATGTTCTACATAGCATGATTAGGCTGTTATATAGTTTATTATTACGTATGTAAAATTAAGTGTGAATTAATGCCACCCACAATTGTAGCATATATTATACGCGCTGATGTTCTACATAGCATGATTAGGCTGTTATATAGTTTATTATTACGTATGTAAAATTAAGTGTGAATTAATGCCACCCACAATTGTAGCATATATTATACGCGCTGATGTTCTACATTGCATGATTAGGCTGTTATATAGTTTATTATTACGTATGTAAACATTAAGTGTGAATTAATGCCACCCACAATTGTAGCATATATTATACGCGCTGATGTTCTACATAGCATGATTAGGCTGTTAAGGGTCATAAATATTACAAAGTAATAAAATTATACTTACATAAATATGTACATTTAGTTCTGCAATCAAACCAGGGAATAACTCGAAGCATAACATATCTGGGTTAAATGCAGTAACCATCATTTTTTAAATTTCGTAAAATTATTTTATTTCGTATCGTCTCTAAAATGGACTCAGTTTATTTTAAAACTCCAAACTACATATATTGCTTGTTAGTTAAAAATGCATAAATCACCATTTAAAGTTTTTAAAATTGCAGATTTTATTCCTCCTAATTTCCCTCTAGGTTGTTTATGTACTACAACATACATGTAATGTTACCATATACATTGTGTCGCGTAACTAGTTAAATCTTTGTAATAGTTAGATAATTACGTCCCAATAATGAAATTTAAACATACATTTTCACTACGTTCTTAAGACAATAGTGGATTAATTTTCAGAAATAAACTTTCTAGTTAGGTACCTGACCTGATTACCGACTGTCAACATGGCTTCCAAAAGGGAAACCCTTCTTTATCTGCCTTCAAATGCTTGGTTGAGTCTATAATTGACAGTATAGAAGGACAATTTGTAATTGCGTTATTTCTAAATTAGAGCAAGGCTTTCAACTGTTTGGGGACCCAATCATATCTACAAAAGACTTGCAGCCTTGGGAGTAAAAGACTTATAAAACAGGTGGTTTGACAGTTACCAAAAAGGAAGATCAAAATATTGTAGAAATTAAGCACACAACATCTACTCTCACTAGCATGTTCAGATCACACCCTAAACCAATTACAAGAGGAGTCCCACAGGAATCTGTTCTGAGACCTATTCTGTTCATTCTGCTGACTAACGATCTCCCAGCTTTAATTAAAAACAAAAGTACCAGCTGCATAATGCACGGAGATACAACTATCCTTTTAAGCAATGGCTCAGCTGAAGAATTATATAATAACTCTGTTTCTTCTCTACCAAATGCCATTGCTTGCAGCAAATTAAATGTACTTGGCGATAAATTCTGATAAAACTAGGGCACTTTAGAAAGACAAAAGCCCAACCCGCAAGCTTCTCCAATATATCAATGCTTAAGCAGTTTTTAAGTTTTTAGATGTAACTCTAAACAGCGGGCTCACCTGGACAGACCACGTAAACAACATTTGCAAAAAGATCTGTACAGGTGTCGATGTTTTTAAAACGCATTAAATGGGTTGGCACCCTGGAAGCGGCAAAAGTAGCCTACTATGCATTGGTAAAGTCTCACTTACTATACAGCCTTATACCCTTGCAAACCTTGAGCCGCTGCAAAGCTGCCGACAGGCCTACCAAACCCTAGGCATACTTACAGTACCTGCACTCTACTTCTATGACAAGATCTTACACATACACACATTACATCAGCAGACTCACACCATTACCTCACACCATTACCCCACACGCCATGCCTCAAGGCTTATCCTTCCGTAACACAGGACAGCCTTCTTCAAAAGAAAAAAAAAACAAACAAAAAAACCATAATACATAGGCTACAAATTTAAAAACTTCCAGACTACATCCGTAATCTGACAGGCAACAAACTGAAGAACTCGCTTCGAGAATGTCTGCTTAAAAAGCCTGTCTACACTATTGAAGTGTTTCTGGAATTTGCTAATACAAGAACCACATGACTTTCAACATTTAAACACCAACTTTTAACTCACAACTACTATATTATTATTGTATTATAATAACTTTGTATTATAATCTGACAAACTACTTAATGATAATGTAACAAAAATGGTTTAACTTTGAAATCTATCTTTAATAATACTAGACTCGTACATTTTCATCAACTAGTTACTAAGTACTAGTTATTTTAAATTAGAGACATAGTTCTCACAAGTCATGGCAATTCAGCTCAATTGGGATATGGAGTTCAAAGTTTATTAATAAACTTTTATGTTCAAATAATTCAACTAAATGGATACATTCACTTCAACATATTCGACTACATTGCCCAAAATGCTGACCGCAGCGCAGTTTATTTTGTAAATAGAAATTACGTCTATATGCATCTCGAATAAAAAGTACGTAACTGTTTAGTGGCAATTAGATATATAAACATCATTCTATAGATTAAGACAGACGTCCAGTCTGCCTCAGTGCCTGGTACCGTGAGGTTGCATCTGAATTAGCTCCCCAGCGTAGAGATTAGTTGAAAGCACAGTTTAAGTGCATAATATACGAAACATTATGATGGATTAAATTAAGTAAACTGCGCTTATCTAGCATCTGTAAGAATGATATGGGAGATGAAAGTGATTCTGAAACCTGTTCTTGCGGCTACAAATGTGTGTTTCATGTACGATGTGCTGGCGTAACACCAGAGTCACTTACAGCTATAGGAGCAAAAATATACTGGGTATCGTATAGTTTTTAAACTAAAACCCAAGTTGGTGCAAATGAAAGCACTAGTAAATCTTAACGTGTTTGTGAAGATTTTAAATGAATTCAAGAATGATTTTTTGCTAAGCTCAAGAACTATGGCAAACCGTTTTAAAGTTTTAAGGTACCTTTACAAACTTTCTCAGATAAAACAGAAAAAGCAAATGAAAGTATTGAAAATCTAGCTTAAAATCATAAGTAGGTAAAGAGTAAGCATCATCAAACTAATACTATTAATAAGAAGATAATGGAAGAAGTAGCTAAGTATCTTAAGGATGAGAATGAGACAAATTGAGCAATACTTAAGGAAACAAAAATAAATAAATTCAGGGCGTTTCTGTAACCAACAACTAAGACCATATTCTAATTGATATTGGTATGAGAGAATTTGGGTGAGAAACTGAAGACAGAAGTTGTGGTGGCTGCTTCTAGAGTACCTATATTCAAGTCTAGAAACATACCACCTCTCATCGTCCAGTTTAGGGACAGGAGCCGGCTTAAGAATACGTGCATATCATCTTAAAAGAAAAATATAAAGTTAACTGTTAAAGACATAAACAAAGCGCTACCAAACAATAACGTCTGCGTGAACGATTATCTGACTCCGGAAAATAAGAACCTACTCAGACTGACCAAGATAAAAGTAAAAGAAATTACCTATAAGTATGTTTGGTGTAACGAATTCAAGATTAATATGACAATCGCGGATAGCGATCACCTCGAATAAATAAATTTATACTAAACAAAACGAAAAAAAAAGAGATACGTTTTACATGATAATGTTCAATAAGTCCTATGAAATGCATTTAAAAACTACTTTAGAAGATTTTTTCTTAATTTAAGAAGTTTAAGATAGTAAAATCACGATTATTATAACAATTTACTTACTAAATATTATGGACACTCTGCCATATAATTGAAATTATTAATAATATTTCAGGATGTAACAATAAAACTGATATCGACTATTGAAGAAATACGAACCACCTGTGACACGATAAACAAAAACAACATCAGCTAATAACATTGTGGACGTGCTCAATGTCCCGCAACGTTCATTGTTTGTAGCTCATGACGATCACGAAGGGCTACATTGTTTGTAGCTAGCTCATGTTGATTACGAAGGGCTACATTGTTTGTAGCTCATGTCGATGACAAGGCACTAAAGATTATCATAAGTAATTTTAAAATATAAGCACCCTAGTGGGTTTGATAATGTATCTCTTACTCCAGTAAGAAGCTGAAAAGGCATTTTTCCATATTTTCGTGAAAATATAATCAATTGTAGTGTACACTCAAGGGGTTTTTTCAAATTATTTGAAAAAAGTACGTTTGGACCGATTCCTAAGAAATCTAATGTATTAAATAGTCAAATTAGGTTTTAATTAATTATTTTGAATTCTATTAGAAGTATGTATACTATGATATAGGCGATGATGTTCTTGTTAATATTTCTTTTTAAATATGTTATAAAATATTTTAGTTTAGTTATGATTTTTATATTTTGTTTATTAAAAAAATATATAAAAATGTAAGTTTAATTATAGTTTTGGCTGTCTGTGTAGAATTTGTTGTGACTTTTTATGTCACACCCATATTTATTATAAATGAAATTTTGTCTTTTTTTAACTAACCTACTCAATACCTATTATTATGAAGTATATATTTATTGGCGTAGAAGATTTACAGGACAGGCTCGTCACGCATCTTTATACTGTTATTAATGTAGACTCTATGTTCTGTTATACAATTGATAAACGATTGCAACTGTTTGAAGCCAGTTTAATATTTTTAAATAAGTAGTTTGTAATTGTACTGTACAAATTTATTGAAAAATATATTATAATTTCATATCAACATTTGGAATATAAAAAAAATCATCCCAAAAACATGCAACGAGACGGAAAAAAGGCCTGTAAATGAAACTATTAAATTGCGAAAGTAATATGTATTTGATAATATTGTATTTCTAAAACAGTATAACGAAAATATTATTACGTAGGGAATTTTAAGTATATAAGTGTCAGGCTTTCCACTCAAACTAGCTCTGGAAACATATACAAAATATACAAAGAGATTGTTCTTTGCATATCTTCTATTGTCACAGATAACTTTTGTACGTATTTCAGGCAACGTAAACCTCCCAAAAGAGCTAAACATAAGACAGCAAGGGAGAACATGCACGATATCTCTCTTCACTCGACAGGTTCAAATATACTGCGGGTACGTATTTGCCCCACCTCCCCCTTGCCACCACCAACGAACACCTGTATAATGTACACCTAATATCTGATTAAATGATATTCGAAGTTTGACGGCATGTACGGGAACTTGAAGAAATGTATAACTATTAAAAAGTCACAGTCACCTAAAAAGTAGTGAATTTATTTTCTTTTAAATTATCTTCAACCAACTCAGGTAATAGTTTTCTTCGTCTATAAAAATTTCTATACCTTGAACCAAATTTCATAATCAATAAGAAACGTAAAGATTAACACTATAAGTAATCAACCAAATCCGAATACTGGTATATCAATTATTTTTCCTCAGGTTACACACAATATAACAGCGTTACTTTATGTGAAACACACAAGTTTAATAACAAAAACACCGAGTTGTCACGTCATAATTGAATTATAACTCGGCTTTCTCACAATTACAAGCGGAGTGTAAGATTACGTTTACAAGAGCGTTTAGCTTTGGCACACTCTCTTTGTTGGTACAGCGTTTCAGTTTTCTCCCTGACGGAACAGTTTGAATGAATTAATATACAAACAGACAAAAACCATTGCAAAATGAATGTCATGTTTGTACTTTTAACACTGTTACCCTATTGTGCAAAATTTTAGTGCGATGTTCTGCTTATTGTAGTGACTCTGCTGCTCAAGATGTACAATCAAACTGACCATAGGAATTTTGATCATCGCCTCTTTCTATACTGAAATAAAACTATTCAGCAGGGGAATTTATTACTTTAATTCACAGTTAGCTTTATACTCTGTTGTAGTGTAAGATTAGACATAAGTTGTATGTAAATATCAGTTTACTACTTTTGTAATAATATTATTTATACAAACCAGGGATGAAATGTTATTATGCGCTGTTTGGAGCCTATCAAATTAAAACAACTAATTGTTTTGGCCCCCAAGTAGTGCTGCCACTTATTGACAGTTAATAATTTTTATTATTGGAATTTTAAGAAGTAAATTATCTCCCTTATTTATCAAACTTTAATGCTAAACTTAGATCTATAATTAAAATTTTTAAAGTTAATTAGTATTTCTTGATATGATTACTTTAAATATTTTTAGTATATATATATATATATATATATAATTTTTGATTTTGTTTTTAAAGGACATTTACCGTAGTAAATATACTCCTAAAATACTTTTTGAGCACTGCAACTAATCTCTTCCACAGATGAATAACTAACCTAAGACATGTGAAAATAAGTCTGCTCTCACCGACCTACCACATAAAACTGACTAGAGACTAGTTGTGAATGGAAATCGTCACGTCAGAAACAAGAAGGCGGCAAAAAGGAAGAAATAGGAGTGGCCCTTTTTAATATTGGCTAATACTAGGTGAAGTTCCAAAATCTATACTGTGATTCAGAATTGGTTTACAACCGATTGCCAATACGTTTCATAACTTATGTCCCCTTGTTAGTCAATTTTTCAGAGTTTGTAATCAAATTGGCCTAATTTTAATTGTTCGTTAAGCAGACCAATTTAATGCATGAACATTTTATTAATTTCCATAGAAGGAAATGAGGCTGCCGATGTTCGTTTATCTTAGTTCATACGATGATCTTCGGAGAAACAGTGATGTTAAATTTTGGAATCCTGTATGTATTTTTTAGTTTTGTTTTTATGAGACCCACCATATAAGGGATTGATAAGTAAATTAATCATTATTTTGATTTACTGAATCAGGTCTTGTGTGTTTTTTTTGGAATAGGTATTTTATTGCCAATTGTGAGGTTTTTATTAATGGTTTCAAATTAACTACTAAGAAACATTGTAACAAAAACATAATTTTATCTCTGAGGTACATTTTTTGTGAAGTAAATGTTTTTATGTATATAATAGTAAATATTATCTATTGTTAGGAGAGTGCATTTTATCAGGTAATAAAATAATAAAAATCTTGGCCCAAGTTGAAGGGGTTAAATATTGCTAATCACTGCGACCTTAAGTAAAGTATTACATGGGTATGTGTTATGAACGGCTCAATATTAAGTTCCTTGGTTTAGCGAAGGTTGTAAAAAAAGTAAATAACACTCATACATGATCCCTTACATATAAAACGCAATAAATTATTTTAATATTTTATATCGGAACAGTAAAAATAATCCAGCAACTATTTAAATAGAATATATTTCTGCATTTTGCACCTTTTGAAGTATTTTCCATTCAGTATAATACACTAATACGATGTAATTTTCGTTTGAGCAAAACAAATTACTTGTAACTTTTCTAATAGTTACAGTAACTACAAGCGTTATTGTTAATAGATTCTACTATCATTTATTATTATAACCTTAATGCTTTCCTTAAACAGAAAGAGGTATCTGAATATATTACACGTGCTATTTTTCCTTAATGTTTTACAATAAGAGATTAAAATGTTATGTAGCATTTTATGATTTTTATTTACGATGTTTAAATTTAATTGCTTAACAAATAATAATAAACTGTACAACATATTTATTTAAAATACTTTACAAAATATTGTGTAAAACACAATACCCTTAACGTTTTTATCGAAGTTTAAACGATAAAATATACAGTCATCAAAACACTCATAACACCATCTTTCCCAGTGCTTGTTTCCAGTAATACAATAATTTAATATTGTATACATATATTTTCCATTTTTATAAAAAAATGGTCATTAGATAATTATGAAGGAAAACTCAAAATCATAAAAATTAAAATCTTTTCATTTAGTAAATTTATCATTTACTAGAGGATAAAACACAAATATATAGCTTTAAACACCTTGATATTAAATATTGTATTTAAATAAAACACAAGTCTCAACATGAGCAGTATGGAGGTAATATCTTATAACACATAATGGTACCATGAAACGATTCAGGTGTTTTGTTCCAATGGTATAACTATTAATTATTCTAACAGGCAACAAGTTAGTGCTTTTAGTTCTCAACGGCAGAAACATAATTTTATCCTTAGCCTTTTCAGAATAGTTTTTTCCCAAAAACAAATAAGTAAAGTCTGATTGGTATAATCTTCTTTAATAAGTGTTGTTTTTTATAGATCATTTATTTGGTAGAAACCTGTGACAGTGTAGTAGTTATTTAGTGGTTCCAATTTATAACAGTATAATTACTTTACTCTAGGCATTAAATCTCATATTTATAACAGCAATTACTTCTATAGCATATTATCTCATAATAACGAAAAGCACAGTTATACCAAAGGCTAATTAATTATAAAATAATTATTAATTATCTACAAGTAGCACGGTGAGATTATATTGATCTCCATTGTGTCGGATAGTATTTGTAACGCTGATTCTGTAGACCTGTAAACATAGACTAACTACTATGAATAATTATTAATTATCTACAAGTAGCACGGTGAGATTATATTGATCTCCATTGTGTCGGATAATATTTGTAACGCTGGTTCTGTAGACCTGTAAACATAGACTAACTACTATGAATAATTATTAATTATCTACAAGTAGCACGGTGAGATTATATTGATCTCCATTGTGTCGGATAGTATTTGTAACGCTGATTCTGTAGACCTGTAAACATAGACTAACTACTATGAATAATTATTAATTATCTACAAGTAGCACGGTGAGATTATATTGATCTCCATTGTGTCGGATAGTATTTGTAACGCTGATTCTGTAGACCTGTAAACATAGACTAACTACTAAGAATAATTATTTATTATCTACAAGTAGCACGGTGAGATTATATTGATCTCCATTGTGTCGGGTAGTATTTGTAACGCTGATTCTGTAGACCTGTAAACATAGACTAACTACTATGAATAATTATAATTCATAACGGTGATCAAGTTTAGTTTTTAACTTGATTTGTCCGATTATAAACTGCTAAATTAATGGTATGGACCTGGCTATGAAGAAATAATTAAACACTGAAATCCTAAATCAATGAATAATTTATAGGCACTTTAACTCCAATGAACGTGAAAGCCAGAGTTTATCATCGTCTTTAAAAAACTTACCAGCTCGTTTAGCATATTTTAATATTCAATATGAAGCGATATAGTCGACGGTACTGCACTCTAGACTTACTTCACCTGAACCATTATTATGTTGTAACAGTTGTCATTTTAACCAAATTTCAGCAAATTTTCTTCTATTTTCTTTCCTTAATTTTATCAATATTAAAAGTATACTGTTTATTACTTTGTTTAGATGAATTTGGACAAAGATTTCTCATCATGACAACAGAGCTGGAGGAAATACCAAAAATCGGTTTATCGACCAAACGTGCTGGTATACGAACATTTTAGTACTTTAGGAAAGTATGCTTTAATATTCGTAATGAAAATCACGTTAAGGCTATTTTTACGCCTGTAAAAGTAGCCTTATATTATATATTTTATGTATAATATAAAATATATTATATATATATAAATAATTTATATATATATATATATTATATATATATATGTATATATATATATATATATATATATAAATTACACACAGTATAATAATTTTGACACAACATAATAAGTTAGACAATACAACCAATTAATATATTATTTGGAATTTAGGGCTTTTAGACATTCAAATTAGAATAAAGTAATTAATAGTAAAAATACTTAATTCTAACTCTATCTATCTAACTTCTGTAAAAAAATTGGAAGTATAGAAGTGGAGTTTGATCCTTATGACGACATTCTGTATACGAATATTAAGACGGAAAGACACACAGCATCCTCAATTAGGCCACGCACTAGCTTATACAGAATTGTGAGGTTGAAAATAGTTCTCCTTAGGCCATGCCTCTCGAATCCAAACTGCTTATGCAACTTACCAATGGAATTGCGTACGTGAAAATATTCATACCGTTTACTTGATTAATTGCGATAGATCTTAATTAGAAATGAATGAAATATAATTTTAAATGGTGGAATTTGTACAGAACATTACAGTTATAAGAAAAAACGTGGATTAATTCAATGTTTAGACTTTTAGAAAACCAAAACATACAAAGTTAGGACAGTTCTTCGTGATTTGAAATTAAAATTCATTCGTAAAAAAATAATTAAAGCATACTCTGGCGTTCTTACAAAATCTGACAAAGTTAAAATATACAAGTGTATTAACCATGTAAAGATTCTTCAAGAAGTATTTCTCAATCTTCTATTAATATCTTGACAAACACTGTAAATACGATTTAAATTTACTTTACAAAGATCTAATACTACAATTGAATATGTTTGAAAATTAAAACTTAAACAGGAAATTGCAACAAGTAATATAATATATAAAAGCTATAAAATTTACTGCTGACAAATTCATTACTTAACCTTTTGCCTTGTCTCTAACAAATTGGCTTAGTCATTGCCCAGTTGTCGATGGAACTACGTTTAATCTACGTGACATATATTTTTAATATATATTAATATTTAAAAAATATCTTGATAAGGTATATAAATTGAATTACATAAAACAGTGCTACTTTTCATCCTGGACCTGGCAAAGAATTTTCTAAAGTACTTGAAGATTGTAAATGTGGTTGAAATTACACTTTGTCTAATTATATATCCCATGATTGTACTTGTTGAATTTATGCTTTCTTCGATGAGAGAGAATTAAGCATTATACGATGATGAAGAATTCCTGATAATACCTAAATTCATTGAATTTTTTCTAATGACAGTATACATTTTGGTTAAGGGGAGCGAGCATGTACCTTTTTGGCACCAAAATATCGATTTTTTTTAAACAAATCATAAAAAAATACTATGTTTTATGCCCTTTTCAAAAATATATAACACTCTATATCTGAGAGGTTTAGAAATATGTGTAAAATGTGTTTTAAGAAATGTATGCACGCTTTTTTCAGCTGACAACATGGCGCGCTATGGATTGTTAGTGTCAGAATGTATTATATACATATTACTTGCTCCAATTGTATGATTATTAAGTTTTTCCCCTTTAGGTTGGTAGCACTGCTTGCTTTAGATGCATTTGAAGGATGTAAGTCATCTGTAACTTACACTAACCTACACTATTGATATTATTGTTATTGTTTATGTTTACTAACAGTGTTTGTCAGTGTAATTCTATTTTGTGTGGTGCCAGTGATCAAAACTTTGGACTCTTAGTGTGTATTTATTATATAAATAAGTGATATTATTGTGTATTAGCCATGCCTAGAGTGAAAAGGTTCAATAAACAGTCTTACAGAGGTAACCAATTTCGTAAAAATTCAAGTGAACTAGGACTAAGTGCTTCTCCAGGTACAAGTGTGAATCTAATAGGCCTAGGCCTAAAACAATCATCTAGTTCTAAGAAGATTAATGATTCAAAGTTGCCTAAATTTAGTGATTATGACATAAACAATGTAAATATTATAATAGATTTACAACAGATTTCTGGCCTAATAAAATCTTTCACTGCATGTAAATATTGTAGTAGTTCCGACTGCATTGACATAAGCCTAGATGAAGACTTCAAGTGTGGAATAGTACATCGTGTAAATATTTTGTTACAATGTATGTAAACATACTGACTCAGTAATAACCTCCAAATGTGTTAGAAATATGTATGAGTTGAATCTAAGATATGTTTATGCTCTACGTTCAATCGGCAAAGGCCTAGATTCTGGTAGGGTATTTTCTTGCTGTGATGAATATCGCTCCACCAAACAGCCGAATTGAAAAATATAATAAAAAAACTGCTTACTGCTGTAACAGAGGTAAGTGAATGTTCACTTAGACAGGCAGCTGATGAAGTTCGTAGCCTAAAATGATGATTGTCGTGATATAGCAGCCGCTTTTGACGGTACCTGGCAGAAGCGAGGCTCCACCCTCTGTGAAACGTGGCGTAATGACAGCAACATCCTTCGATACAGGAAAGGTTATGGACTTTGAGTGTTTCAGCAAATATTGTAATAAAAGTGTCAGAAAACCTCTAAGCCATGACAAAACCCTATTGAAACAGCACAAAAAATTCTGGTACTTGTTTGGCAAATTTTTTCAGGTACAAGTGGTGGAATGGAGGTGGCGGGAGCTCTGACTCTTTGTCGCCGCTCTGAGGCTAAAAACTCAATGTGCGGTACACAAAATACCTTGGAGATGGGGACTCTAAGGGGTTTACTCATGTTGTGGCAAACAATCCCTATGGTGATGATGTTTTGTTAGAAAAACTTGAATGTGTAGGCCATATTCAGAAGCGACTAGGAACAAGACTGCAGCAATTGAAGAGGGATAAAAAAGGAATCAAATTGAAGGATGGTAAAGGACTTGGAGGACAAGGTAGGTTGACTGATGTAGAGATAGATCACTTTACAAACGTTTTTATGGGATGGCAATAAGGAATAATTTGGAAGATGTTGAAAAAATGAAGAGAGCAATATGGCTACGTTCTATCACAAATTATCGTCTGACGCAAAACCTCAGCACGAACTATGCCCGCCTGGGATTGAGTCTTGGTGCAAAATACAGACAAGCTCAGGCAAATAATAAGCTAGATGATTTCAAACATACAAACTCATTGCCTGAATCTATTATGGAAGAAATAAAACCAATCTATAAGGATTTATCAGCCCCAGCCCTACTAAAGAGGTGTCTGCACGGTAAAACACACAGAACCCTAATGAAAGCATCAATAGCGTAATTTGGAATAGGCTACCCAAGACCACATTTGTTGGCATTCAGACATTAAAAATTAGGGGTTTGTGATGCAGTTCTTAGTTTTAATGAAGGAGCAATGGCCAAAAGTGAATGTTTTGGAACGATTATGCATCCAAACCAGGACGCTTTATGGTTTGAAGGCTTTCAACAAATCGATTCCAATAGGGTTAAAAAAGCTGACAAAGAATCCAAGAAGAAAATAAAAAGAAGAGGATAAAAAGAAAGGATAGGAAAAAAGAGTAAAAATGAAGAAGATGATTACTGTCCAGGTGGATTTTAAAGTGATTATGTGTTTTGATGTGTAACTAAAACTTTAAAGCTGTTTTACCGAAAGTACCGTTTTGTGACATTTCGGAACACGTTGTGTGAAACAATTATTAGACTTACAGACTTCAAATTTTACACACTTATTGCAGACTAGTTGGTGAGTAGATTCATTGCTTTTTTATATCAATATTATATTATGTTTTTATAATTTTAAACAAAAATATTTGTATTTACATAATTAAAAAAAAGAAAATTTGTGTTAAATTGCTACCACGATAATTTTTTTGTTTATTGAGATATTTAAAAAAAAGGCATGAAAATATAAAGCTGTTAATGTAGAACATAAACCCTAAAGTTTAAAGTCAATATGTCTAATAGTTTAGGAGATAATGGCACCGACATGTTGCAGTGTACTCCCATTTAAATAACATGGGACCCGAAAAAGGTACATGCTCCCCTTAATATTTATTCAGTAATTAAATAACATAAAACATATAATTGATTGAGCACTACGAGTACCAATGAGTCAGGCTTGTTATTGACTATAATTAACTAATTTACAATATTGCCTTAATAGCTCGGAATGGACTTACTAAATCACACAGATATACTCTACGTGTTTTCATAAACGTGTTTCACTGCCACGTGGTGAAAATCACCTGCTTGAGTGGAGTTTAAATTACTCTGCAGTTAATGAGTTTCAAACACTGAATGCGGAAACACTGAGTACCGATTTAGACACGTGTACCACCAATTGAAAGTTACTTATTCAGGATGGCAATTTTTTATTCCGTTTGAAGCGTAATTAATGACCATATTATTGCTAATATTTTTTATTTAATAATCAGAAAGGTATAATAGCTGTTGGTCTTCATGATTGCTTTTAGTATTCATACATCGTGTGATAAGAAATTGAGTTCTTCTAGAAAAACAGCTGTGGATTTCATTATTCGGACATTAATTTATTAAATTATAACATTTCAAGCTTGATTTTAGACTTTTGAAAACATATATTTTAGAACATACAATTACGCCAGCAAGGGGTTTTAAAATGCAATATTTTGACTCTGCGTTCATTGTATATTACCTCTTCTGTGAGAACCAACAGCCATTTACAGACATAACATGTTACAGTACAATATACATATAAACTGATATTACATGAATATACGTGTGTACTATATATAGTTGAAACTTAAAAACCTGAATTTAAATTTTGTCTTTAAAATAGTTAAAATTGTAGATATCTTCTAAAATAAATTTTTATTTCACCGTAAAAGACCGCGATCAATCAACGTAATATCTTATTGAATTTTTAGCTTTACATAATAAATTTTGGATATCACAATTATTCTCTGCTAATGGATAGCATTAGTTTCTGAAAACCATCCAGGCATTATTGACGTATGCTATTAATAATTCTGTTGAATCTGAAGTGCTCAATACAAAATTTAAGTTAATATACCCCTCACACTTTCATTAATATTAAAAACCCTCCCCGTTACGGTCATTAATTTGAGGCGGTGCGGATTCCCTTTATCTGTAATAAGTTCCTGTAACATAAGTTACAACTCTGTAACATAAGTTACATTTTCTCAAAAATGACTAAGTCTATTGTTACATTTCTTATTCATTATATATATATATATATATATATATATATATATATATATATAATTTTTTGTATGTGACTGTCATACATAACTTGAGTTATGTCTAAGTAGTTCTACCAAAAAATAACTAAGTTGTTAATATATCCCCATAATATCTAAAATATTCCAATGTTTTTGCAGTTTTTTTTGTTTAACTAAATAAATTAATATAAGACTATACAATTAGTGTTTGTACAAATTTACATACATATTGTGTAAAGATTTCAACTCTCTATCATTATTAGTTACAGAGAGAATGTACCTTTTGTCTAAAAAATAACAGTTTGCGGAAAACAGCATATTACTACAATCATTAATTTTTTTGCCTACCTAATACACTTCACCACCATATGAAGGGTTTTCTTCGATATGTTCTTCAAGTTTTATCTTCCTTACCATTTCCTTTCTTCCAGATTGCCTCAAAAAGTCAGAAATACAATTTTCAGCCTTGCGTATACGCTCACTATCCAAAATCATCATCACAGAAATTCGCTGACTTGGTTCAATACACACTGATTTCAAAACTTTGCATTTTGTAATGTCACTATCGTTGTAAATGGCCACAGGTTAAAAAACACAAAATTCTAATGTTTAAAATGTTTTTAAAATGTTTTGGGTGCTCTGGCCCATATAACACTGTTGGAACTCTCGTTGACATTTTGTATTTTGCCGTGAGTATATTTATGCAACAAACATTGACTGACCAATGCTTTGAAGATATGTTTTATTGCATTCATTATGGCTTCATAAAATATGTCTTGTGCTCATACCCTTTGCCATCAGCTTGGGCCTTATTGAACTTAAGCCAATATTGTTTACCTTCGAAGCACAATCGATGATCCGAAACCTCATCAGAGGACTGTATGTGATATTAAAACTACGCATAGAACTACCTAATGCTGGGTTACAGTTTTGAGGCACTCCTTTCTTCTTACTAGGACCTCAAATACTCTTTCTAATTTTAGTAATTCTAAATGTAAGTCTTAGCATGAAACAACAAATGCTGTTTTAGAACAAAAAACCTTTGTTGCAGTAAACAGTTGTGTGTAACATTTTCACAGCCTCAATCTAAAAAATAATTTTTCAAACTCCAAAGTTCTAAATTATTCATTGCGCTCGACAGACTGCGAATATGGCCCGGCTATCGTGTTGGATGAGGCCGTATTAGAAGAGGTATGTTCCTCGTAATTCCTTGGAATTTACCTTGATCAAGGTTTGACATGGAATTTTCATATCAATTACGTTTGCTCCAAATTAGCCTCAGGCATTTATGTGTTGAGGTCTCTAGCTAAATACTGTCCTATTCAGGTTATGATGACAGCTTATTATGGCTTGATCTATCCACATCTCACCTATGGACTAGTGCTGTGGGGTGCATGTGCAAGTAACCAATTTTAAGAGCGTTCAAGCTTCAAAAACGAGTGATACGCACCATTGCAATATTAAAATTAAGAGAGTCGTGCAGGCCAGTTTATCGTATGCTTAAATGCACCTTAACCAACGGACAGAATATTCACTCGTACGAGAACATGGGTAGAGGAAAACTACCGAACCAGGAGACACAGGACGGTAGTTCATGAACGTTTGTCCTCACAGGCAGGAGTTCATTTCATCAACAGCTTGCCAAATTAAATAAAAAATTTGCCAATGGATAAAGCATTTAAAAATCGTTTGAAACGCTGTTTAGTGTCCAACGCTGTTTATAGCGTGAACGAGTTTATGGCGTATAACTAGGAGACCGCACAGTCAGAAGACTTACTCTCGAATTGAGGTTGTAAAAATTGTCAATGAATGGAGCGGAGTGAGTGTCAAACTGCATGTATGATTGAGAGTTCGATGTAGCATGTGTGTCAAAATTATTAGATACTTGACGTTTGCTATACAAATGTACTTTTTGTCTGGGCAATAAATACTTGACTATTGACTATAATGTAGAAGGAAAACTTTTTATGGAAGACCTTCCTTTGTATTTATTTGAGTATAGGTATCAGTGTTAAACTGGATCAAATTTGAAAAATAAGAGATTTATGTCGTTAAAATATCATACTAATATCTAATATGGCTGAAAAAGATAAATTCCAGAAATTATTTTGTATATTCTCGTTTTTTTAAATGGTGAGGATATGTGATGGATCTAGTCTACAACACTAACCAATATAAACTTGTTCAAAACATCCCTACCTATTTATAGTTTAATGTTTGTTAATGGAGATAAAAATTTGAGAAGATAATGAAACTTCTTTGGACATTTACTACTGTCAGAGTAAATGACAATAATTTAAAAAAGGTAAATATAAAATATCAACTGAACATATAAGTGTATTAATCCAATGCTGAGTTAGAGTACCGTTTTTAAAATTGAATCTAGAATGAAAAAAAAGGTTTACGTTCTTCTCTCATTTGTTACCATCTTATTTCTGCCCTATGAATCGCTTTTTACTATTGGTTACTAGTTATTTATTCATGCTTGGTTATTTGTGACAAATCAAGAAATTGAGCAGTTTGCAGATTTTGAAACATAGTGTTATCGATTTCATACGTTACTAAAATATGAGATACATACTCTATCTCAACATAAACTTAAAACATATTATAATTCGGATATGTGCGACTGATAGCAGACATCGATAATTGTACACGGTGCTTTATTAGTGTACAGGACTCAAAGGAATGTGCAGGATATCTACTATTGTCTGTGTTACTGTAGCATTTTCTACAATGCAAAATAACAAAATAATTAAAAAATTGTTATTGAAAAAAAAATGTTATAATATGTGTAAATTTGTCAAAACATAAGTAAAAATAAATGGGTTCGCGAATGTACGAATAGTAAAGAGACTTGACTTTGATCACAGGTTCATATAGGGATTGTACAGTTTAGAATTAATTATCCAGCTTTGTGATTGGGTAGTCAGAGGTCAATCAAGGGCATCGGTAATGAAGTAGTTTTGCTTAGAGAAGGGGTCGGTAAATAAACTCCAACATGCTAATCACGGTGTCTTTTTTAGTGTCCAGTGGTAGCAATTTGTGGTTTTCTGGTTGTCTTTTTCCCTTACACAATCTGCATGGGATTTTTTGAATTATTGTATTACTTTCATACGAAGGGAATCAAGAGCACAGGGATATCTCTAAATACCTATTGCAAGTTTGCGAGATAATATGTTTTTGCAAGGAGTTTCAAGTAAAATTATCAATTTTATTATTACTTAAGGGTAAGTTGATATTGAAAGTTAGTATAAAACAGTTAGAATCAATTTAACACATCGAGATATTAGGTTGTATTAAATATATTTTGGTGGAATTAAGTTTATTTACACTTTTCACTTTGAATCTGTACCAACGCTAAAAAGAAGTGGCAAAAGCGGTGCAAAAGAATTTGCAGCAAGTTTTGAGTTTTGTTTATTTAGCACATAGTAGAGAAAATTAATGTTAAATAATGTTAAAATGTAAGCAATAGGTAAAAATAAAATATTATGTAATTTAAATGTAGAATTTTCCCCTCAAATAGCTAAGCTAGAGGGGATAAATTGTAATAAAACTGCATGATCTGTATTATGTTTTCTGAATAAACGTTTTTGAATTTGAAAAAAAAAAAAATTATAAAAAAATTATAAAAAAAACATATTGCATGTTGAATGAAATGACATATATATTTTTTTAGGCTAAACTTTTAGATTCAATCTAATTTTGAATTAAGAAGTTAACTTTAATTTCATTACTTAATTAAAAACTAGTAAAATATTCTTGAGAAAACTTTCACAGGAAAGTGGTCGTGTAAGAATTCCGGAATGAAATCTAAGTATCTAACTTATAAAAGAATTGTTCCACGATTGAAAATTTTAATCTGAAGTTCATTAAGAAACCATCCTGTCTATCTATACCTAATAATAGATGTGCTAAACATCCAACGTAAGAATCATTTAAATATATTTTGTAGGTTTAAGGATCTTTCTGCAGTTACGTCTCCTACAACAACCATGTCAGTTGAGTCCTTAGATGCCGCCTCGAACTCACACGCTCTATAACGAGCTGAATGTTCTTATCATATTTATAGTACACTCGACATAAATTACAATAAGATTTGGAGAAAACAATGTTCGACTTCAATAATTAACCTAAATTTCAATATATTATTATGTAAGTTATGGATTTTTATTTACCTTTTACAATAAATAAGCAATTTCAGAGATCGTATACTTGTAGGATATATTTGGACTCAAATTTGAGAATTTTCTTCTGAATGTGATCTTCACACAAGAACGCAGGTGTAATTTTCCTTGGCTACTGTCTATAAAAATAATAAAACATCATTAATAAATTGTTCAAATAAAATTATTAATTCACGTTACATTACTGTTAAACCATCGTTAGGAAGTTTACAACAGCAACATTTTTTTTAAAAGGTACAGATTCAAATATAAGATTGTTTTAGTTAGAATAATTTATTACCATTTCTTTCCTTATGTAGGGAAACGTACTTTTTATTTTAGAATAACATAAACGTAAAATTTTAGAATTCCTTCGATGTTGATAAAATCCTTGGCAGTCCGGGATGATATGCCGAGGAAACTATAACTAAACTTAGTCACGGTATGCGTTCTATGATGAAATAAGAGAGGAGCTATGTCTTCAAGTAAAACTACATGGAACTACTTGATCTAGGCCACTAGGATACCAGAATTTAAAATTGTATTAACTTAATCCCATATATTACATACCCTTTGCCCTTGTACCAATGCATAAGGGGTCTTATTGTTTCAGATATCACGTTGCGATACCACAGAAGTCCTGAAATTGATTTCCTTGTTAGTATCTCACTTCCGCTTGTACGGGTGTAATGTGTGATTGTAATATTGGCCTTTGTACATTGACAACGCCTAAGTTTATTTTTCTCCGGGATGTGGATGGACATGATTTTATGTTCCTTTTCGATTTAGTGCTAGTTTATCATTGCACGTTGCTGGTTGTAGGTAAATATTTATATTTTTTAGACTGATGAATAGAGTATATTTCAATTCTCGAAACGTCAATATTATCATGGTAAATGTTTAAATTCTTATATATTAGTTAGTGATTCGAATTGGCAATTATTGCGTCAGGTATCTACTTAACATTGCTCTGCAATAGGCAAAGAAATCGCTGGACAGTCAGCTAGTTTGGATGTTCAAGCGACCAGGTGCCTGCTGTACCGCATTAACCAAACCTGCCCAATTAAATATTAAACATGATATCTACTTCTTTAAAAACCTAAACGCTCAATTTTAATACATTTAAGAGCTCAATAACGGGACAGCTGGTAGAGAATAAAATATAAAACAGGAGTAATTTAATAACAACTTTAATCCACAACAGTAGATTTGTAAATATCTGATTTAAAACTTTCGACCTATAAGGTTTCAAAGTTCAATTTGGTTGAAAAGCGTAACACAGCGGTATTGTTTGTTGGTACCGTCATACTAACTTAAATTTATTGCTTGCACATAATTTTATTTACATGTCTAAAAGCAAACATTCATAATATACATCTTAATGATACTCCGATTATTGCAGGTCTATTTATTGATACGCTTATGATTGAATTTAGAACTCGGGTGTATAACATTTTTGATTTTAGTAAAAACATGTTTGTGTTAAGCAAATAATTGCCTGCATGATTTCACATAATTACTTAAGAAACTTTATTTTTGTTACTAAATGCAAATTATTGTATTGTATTGATACGTGACCAATAATACAGACTCGCCATGACGTTAATGTCAGTGAAATATTACTGTATCGCTCTTTTACCACACAGTTTCTACTGAATAATGCATGAGTACAATTCTAAATTAAAGGTCGAAGGTTTTATTTGATTCAGTTTATTCCGTAACATCCGGGTAGGTGGTGGCTGCACAAGGTGAAATGAAATCTCTTTATATTGAGCGGCTTTGAATGATCCTCACAATAGCATTAAAAATTATTCTGTTTTATGGTAACTGAAATTACTTTATATTCCTTTCCTGCAATTGGCGAGTGACCTACGGCAGTTCCTGACTTTTATTTCAGTTTTATTATTTCTACTTTCTACTTGTTTTCTAAGAAATAAACTAACTTGATACAATGATCAAATATGTAAATAGTTACAGAAGTTAATATGCAACCCACAACGAGGAATGGATATAATAATGTAATATTAAGTATATAAACAAAGGTCTTATTAGATAATCCCTACAAAAAAAGTAAATTTGTAGATGGAGTTATTTAGTTACCTACAGTTGTTGGTAGTTAACTGCAGCGGAAAATATCATGGAATATATGTTTAACGTCTGCATTATATTTTTTGTCATATCAGATTGTACTACTTTCTTCAACTTACTAAACTAGAGCATATGCTTCACTCCAACCTTACAGTTAATAAACATTGAGAGTCAATTATAGTTACCTAAGTTTGGTTATGTCTTCATATTCTCATCACTATCATTCTTTAACTAAACTAAAATACATTATTTTCCTAGAAATATCTAAACTTCTCCAAACTATTAGACTAAACTCAATTGGATTGTGATTAGAATTAACAGCCCAATTTAAGTGGTTTTCTTCTTTTATGTTTTTATCTTTGCTGAGGTATAATTATTAAAGATTATATATTTAATGGTTTCTTCTCTGCTTTATGCAACGCACGTCGGTTTGATGATATTATAAATAGAAACTAAAATATAATATAGTGCAAGATTTTATGTAAGGAAGTTTTACTTTCCATCCAGGATGTTTAAATTATATATTCTAGTGGGATCCAGTATTTAGTTTTAAACTATGTTCGCTTGCTTAAAATATATGTGATTAAGAGTAAAACGATGTTATAAAAGTAACACTAACTGTTACAACGTAAATGTGTACCTGTGAATTATACACAATTAGTGTATTAGCATAAAGGTATTCAACTTCAGTACAACTGCTACATTATCCCTAATCTAACACAGCTGCAGAGACACAGTCAGCCAAACGTTGATGTTGAATGAAGCGGCTTATAAACACTGTCCCTAACATATTTACGTGACGTAGTATTTCGATCAACATCCGATATGCTGAGAAGTTACAAAAGTTATTAACTGTAAATATATAGTATATTATCTATCAGAGTCTCCTGAGCTAGAGAGCTATACCTATTTAATTTGAAATAAATCATGACTAGTGTTGCACATTCAGTAGGCTATAGACTACAGAGGAGAGGATGGTGATTATTGTGATAATATTGAAAGACTAGAACAATATACGCTCTGTCAAACCATGTATTACGAAAGTGCATTCTAGCAAGAGATTATTTAAACGTATTTCAGTTTTGTGTAATCCGATTACAACATCAATGCCTGACTCTTCGGATTTAAATGTTAAATTTCAACCGTTTTTCAGTTAAAGTTTGTACCATTTTGTTAATGGTGTATTGTATACAAATGGTTATATACACACACACATATATTCCTTCGGTTTAAATAATAATTTAGTTAAATCCGTATATTATTTAAATTTAATTAGAAAATTTCAAATATGTAAGTCGTAAAAGAATTTTGACTAATTAAAAATGATTACGACAAATGGTTTTTATTATTTATTGCTGGTTGGTTTTTTTATTGGAAATTTTATAAAATATATTCAGTAGTGGAGTTCAACTATCAGTAATATTATACTATTAAAGGAAGTTGAAATAAAATATAAAATGTCTTTATTAGTACAGCTAAACTTAGGACTCTCTTCCACTAAACCTTTAACTATTTAACCTATAACGAAATATTTATTCTTCAGCATCACTTAATGGTGTCAAACACAAGATTAGTTTTATCTCTTAAATAACGCATCCCAATCCATATTGTAATGTTGAGGTACAAATATCAATAAAATAATATACTGAAGTAATAATTGACAGTAACATGAGACTGAAGCTAAAACTGTATCGGTTTATAATATTTTTATTTATTGTATTAACCACAACGCCGAAATATATACAAATTTTATATGTGTTAGCTATGTTGTCACAAGGTGTTTACATAATAACTTATACTCGTGCATAAATATAATAACGATTTATATTAGCAACATCCTACTCGTTTTGCAACTAACTTTCTGTGCAAGATATACAGGTATCTACACAGATAAATGATTAATTTTAATTTTTAGTCTGATGGGTGTAATATATATTTGTGCAACGGTATAATTTATAAGTTTTAAAACACATGTCTTTTTCCAGAGAATACTTATCTGACGATGCACTCGGTAACAATCATAATAGGCATTCAATCAGAACTTACTTGAGAGGGGAAAACATTATTGTTTCATAATTCTCATAATGCCTTCCCATATTCTCAGCGGTAATCTAATAGTTCTTTCAATCTTACTTTGAGTACATTACATATGTCAACTGCAGAGATAAGCTGAACGGAGGGTTACTAACTTGAGCGCTTGTTTTATGATACTCTTACTCACTTTCCAAACTGACAGAGATAATTTTTTTAAATCTAACTTAGATTACTTTACATATGTTACCTGCAGATATATTCCTCACTGAAAGTTAGTTGTACCACTCATTTTACAGTGAGATATCAAATATTTGTTTATTTATGATGCAATGAATATACTAAATATAATAATTTTATTGAGTATGAGCAACTTTTACTGTAAGAAATTAATATAAAATATTAATCTGAACCATAAATTAAAAGTTATCTTTATCCGATATTAGTATTGCATTAGCAATACTCCGTCACGTAACTAATAAATTGTTTTAAATTGTAAAAATGAGTAAAAAAAGATAAACATTCCACTCTATCATGCTTCTACAGATTAGAAGAAGGAAAAAATTATGTTTTTCTAAAATGTGGCCTTATATGTTAAAAGAACTTACCAAGTACTATGAATGAATACTTATGATGTATACATATATCTAAAGTTATAATACAATTTTTAAAAAGGCGTAAAGTACATAATAAAATTAAATTTGTTCGAGAGAACAATGTTTATAAATAACATTGAAGTCCCTCTATACGTGTTATGAAACACAATGTTTATAACAGGGAAGAGCCAACAACACGGTAAAGACAGAACTTGTGCAATATCCACCAGCCACAGTTGTGAGAGTGTGTGAGTTGATACGTCAAGTTTCCGTCCTGTAGTCTACATCTTTAACACACGTGTTTCGACAGCATGAGTATTTTCAGAATCTTGTAGAGAATAAAAATCAATTATTATATGAACACTAGTTTATTTGGAAACCTGTTAACATTATTCCTGTTATCTTTGTATTTATAGTGATTTACATTTACATTGATTCAACTCTTCACGCATACGTTATGTGTAAAAAACTCGGTAGCTTCACCGTGTATATATATCGACTATAAAACATCGTAGTCCAATCAATTGTGAACCTGATGAGACAATGATAATTGATTAATCGATTGCAAATGTGTTTGATACGCTCAATCAACTGTCTAACCAAAGTATTATTTTTTTGTTAATTTAACATAACAACTAAGAATACCCTTATTGTATATAACTGAATATCTTTGCATTAAGAAGTGTTATATACGAATAGTAAGGCATATTAGATAGTAATTGTACATTGTTATAGCCTTTTTAAAATGGAAAAGATGTTTATTCCTCCAGTAAATGTTGCTCCTTCCTTAAATACGTAAAATTTTATAAAATTAACGTTTTGTCGTTTTTGAGTGATTTCATCTAAAAATACATATACATATAATATAAACATCAACCAAGAGAAAATATAGTTTTTTAAGAAGAACACCGCATTTGACAAATCAGTGTTTACTATGTTTTACAGAGATACTAACTAAGATTGTTCCATTATACAATATAAAAAAAAAAAACCTGTTTGGGTGTTTTATTCATTAACAATCATAAATCTAAAATTAGTAGCTGAATGTGTGATCAAGATCAATATTACTGATACCTACAGTTTGTAGGCTTCGTATACAAAAGGTCTGAATATTTCCAAATCTATAGTACTAAAATAAAAGTATAATGATTTATATTTGTGTGTTTGTATGTGCATTACTTAATGAAGTAAAACACTACTAACACATTGCACTGAAATCTTACATGGATATTCGGATGGTCACTTATTATTATAATAAGCCTCTTCCTGCTTTAAAAATAAATACCCCTGTGTTTTTTTTAAAGCTTACTTTTGCTTACTTAGCAGATAACTTTGTTTGAATCCCCTGCCAAATTCAAGAGGAATAAGTATAATATTTATATACAATTAAATAGGTAGCTTTAAATGTTTGTTGTTATTCAAATGTTACAGTCAATTACACGTTACAAATGTTTTGTTGCGTACATACCCTTTTATGTTTATGTGTGTAACTATTATTGGAATTTTTATCAACTGCATTAAAATGTCATTATTTATACCAGCATAATTTTGCTAACCGATAAGGTAAAATTTTGACTTTTGTCTCCCTTTAGTTTTAGGAACTTTACACATTGCCCTAAAATAGTTGACTTGTTAATGGAATAGATAAAGTTCTTGAAAATATAAAAGGAACTATTAGAAAAAAAATTAGAAAAGTAGTAATAATAAAAAGAGTGACTGTTTCCAACTTCTGGGTCTCATATTAAGTCTAATATGAAATGGATCTAAATATGATCATCTCTTAGTAAATACCAATTAAGTAAGAGGGGAGGGAAAAGGTTGTAGAATTTCTAGGCCCACTATTTTTTAAAGTAATTTTGCTTTCAAGTTTGTAGCCGAAAATAAAAAAAAAATATTTAAAGCCAATTTTCGAAGGAGGCGGGGGCTTAGTTGCCTCCACGAATCCGAATTAAAGATGAAATCCTCCCCTACAGATCATGTCACTAAACTAAATAAATACTAGGTAACTTAACACTGGCCCTCCTCCAGATATAATATCTGGCAGCGCTCCATAAAACCCAATCCTCTCAAGTCCAGTAAAAGAAGAAGAAAAAACATTTTAGCTCCAACCTTCTTCAAGATGAATTGAAGCACAGACAGTCCAGTTGGATGACGGTACAGTAACGCTGGCAGAGCGGGCATTCAATTTTGGTTTACCAGTGCTGTTTCCATTGGGCAGACTCTCCGCACCAGTCATGTTGACGGCACTCACGGGGACACTGCCGAAAGTCGGAGAACTAGCCAGCCATGGGCATCAGGACGACCAGTTCACAGTCAGAGAATCACGTCGCCTCTGCCGAACGTGTCCGACCGCTCCGACCAGTAGCAGCTGCCGGTAAACAGCTGGTCGGTAATCAGTCAAGGTCAACCACCTGACCTCGACCAATCAGTCAATCCAGGCAGAAAATATATACAAAAAAGATATGCAGAAAATATGCAAACTGAGCCCCGGCTCATCTTTCATTTTAATAACAATTGTATTGTATAATAAGAATAATAAAAATAAAAATAATAATAGGTTCCCGACTTTTAATATATATATATATATATATATATATATATATATATATATATATATATACACAATATTTGAAATAAATTGCGGGGTTTCACAAGGTTTCAACAGAAATCTATGTACTGGTATTCAAACATAATACCAACCATGGGGGTTATTATTAGCACAAAAATATTTCTATATTTAAACAGTAGTCAGGAAGATGTTGCCATGGTTGCTTGATTCCAATGTAATTTTGATACACTTTTCATCTCAGTGTTAGCACTTTTTTGTTAAAAAAATACGTTAACGGTTTTGCGTTAGTTAAAATAATTGTTTAAAATATGTTTTTTAGCGTAATTATTTAAAACTTAAATTTCTCTTGTGAATATATTAGTATTGTATAACGAATATTTGATTGTGGGATTAATTCTCTAGATTTTAGCAAAAAATAAATGCTGACGCATAGAAATACAGAAATATGTCTTAACTATGATTTCTTATTTTAAGATCATACTTCAAGACGTTTTACTTTATTAACCAATAAAACGTTACTTTACGACAGCAATCCGTATTTGCAAACAATTTTCTAGTATCCTTTTAATAAATATATAGAGAGAAAAATAAACAAAGGAAAAGGAATGTACCAATTTATTTAATTCCAAAAACGTTTAACTTCGAATAGCTAACACACTGTGAATTCATCATTGTGAAGAAATATTTTTTGTTCCAAATGAGAAGTTATATGTATTTTCATTAATAAGGAAAAGTAAAAGATTATTCAGAGAGTATTTTTTTTCATAAAAGTACATTTAAGTCAAATGGCCTGCAAACTAATGCTTCAGTAAATAAGTAGTTAAAAATCCCTTTATTTATTCCTATCTAATTCGTGCAAAGCGTAAATACAACATTTGTATCATGTAATAATCAGCACAGATCTTGTTTGAAAATACATGTACAATATGTCGATTTGTAAATGTAATTAATTTAGTTAATTTCAGGAATAAGTTGTAAAACAGAAAATTAAATTTGGCATGTCAACCTTATCAATAATGTTTAATAAACTGTGTAATTCCTACACTGTTTCATGTGATTATTTTCATTACTGTTTAATTTAATTTATTTACTGAATTTTACATTCTTATAATGTAAAATTACAAAAATATACAGCTATTCCTAATATCTTTTTCCAACTAATATATGTACAAATAAAATATTTAATAACTTCGTCGTGATATAACTGTAGAAATACGTTGCTGATGGGATCTAATCTGATTATATATCTTACGTAGGGGATGATATTAGTTTTAATAGTCTTTCCTACAAATACTAAAACAAAAAATAAATAGTAATGAGTGTAACATAGAAATAAAATATTGGTTTACGTAAGAATAAATTATTGGAATGAATAAAATATGGTATAAATTTTGAATAAATTATAAAAATTCTATTTTTATAATAATTTTCATTTATTCTTTCACACAAATAAATTTAATGATTCTTAATACAAAAATATTAACATATTTTTACTCCATTGTATAATAAAAAAAATAAGAAACATGTGTTTTTGTGAAGAAGTGAAAATGAATATTTTGTACATGGTGTCTGATTTCAAAATATGTTAATATTTTTTATATTATTTTTGACGGAACAGCAACACACACGTTGAAAAACTAACATTTTATATAAAGTAAACAGTTAACTCTTTTTTAAATTGTTTATAACTCTTACAAGAACATTGTCTGCAGTTTGTGTGATTGAACTTAGAATGTGCAGGGCTTCCATTTATATCTCTTATAAAATCTCGGGCTCGTTATTATGTTTTTGTCACTAACTATGAATAACTTATGACAAAAACCTAATAAAAAAACTTGTATTACACTCAATACTAACAAATGAAAGTAATTACATTTTTTTGGCACATCAAAATTTGACTTAGACGTTCAATAATAGTGTTTTAGATGTTACACTTAGTGTAGATCTGTATTTTTTCATCAAATGTAATAAAATAACTAAATACAACTTTTTTGCATTTTGAGCAAGTACAAACTGTTGGACAAAATTTGCTAAGTGCATTTCTACTGTCGTAATAATACACCGGAAACATTTTATAATTATTTTCAAAATTGTGTTCCAAGTATTCAATAACGTTACTATACACACAGTTTATATAATAAAGTAGAGATATCTTATTTTAATACTGATTATATTTAAAGAAAAGGACAGGTCATTTATGTTGCTTAGAATGTTTGGAATTTGTTTTTATTAACTTTCATTCAAAATTATTTTAGAGTGCCATTATTTAAAAGTAAGTCTAATATCATCAATGAAGGAATTATCTTATAAAAATAATGGTGAAATTCAATATCACTGTATGGAATATGTCCAGATATGGTGATATATTTGATATTATATCTTATAATATAAAGTACCAATTTTGAAAAAAGAACACGTAGTTAATATTTTACAGTACTTATTTCCAGATATGTACAGTTTCATTTTGTTTAAGTGTTATGGTTTGGAAGAGTATTTATTATTGTTTACTTTGTCCTTTGTTCTAATAAATATAGTGATGTAAACCCTAGGATGATCACCTAAATTTTAAATTGACTTTTTCTTTACATAGAGACTAGTTAAAGGGGTTTACCATGCTGTTAAATGTTGTTTTTATGCACCAATTTGGGTAATTGGATACCGACTGTTAATTTAAAAAGCCTGATTTTCCTTAGGTTCACTTCCTTAGGTAAAATTAAATTATATTCAAAAAAGGGGATGAGTGATTATAAAAGAGAAAATGAAATTTACACCGTATAATACAACTGATATAAATTTCATGTTACATTTTATTTTCCAAATTTGGAAATTTAAAGTAAGAAGTTCATTTTATTTTCTTCCTATAAAATAAAGAGTTAGTGTATACATACATATTTTCATACACATACAAGTAACTTTTAGTTTTTTTTTATTATTCTATAAAAAAATACAATAAAACAAGCAATATTCCTACAGTCTCAATGAAAGAGTTAATAGGCGCTGCCACTGAAGTCTAAAGCAATAATTATATGCACATTACACTCTTACTTCGGAAACCGGAGTGAGAAATGTTATTTTCTTCTGGCTTTGGCTCTTAAAGTGCACTTGAAGTATGCTATAGCATTTGCTTCGCAATGCTTTATTTAGTTAAATTATCATTGAGAGGACATAATGACTGGCCGTATAATTTTCTGCTTTCTCATGTTTGCTTAAAAGTAATAATATTAATCAAGAATTAGGAATTAGACAAATATAAAAATTATAGGAGATAAATATTAACATTAACAACAATGAAATATGTTGCTGAAGAATAAGAAATCGTAAAAACTGTATTCTGTTATTCAGTTAATTAGACACTTCTAACATCCCAAAACGATTAAAAAAATTAGAATTGTGTACTCGTACAAGCCGTCCTTAATTATTCAGTATTTCTTCAGCTGAAGGGATGGATGTTAAAGTAAATATGCTTTATTCTTTGTAAAGATATTACAATAAGTAAAATAAGCTTGAATTTTGACTAGAGTCATTGAACCAAAATATTATTATATGGTAATTAAATTGCTCAGTACCATTTTAAAATATTAAACATTATTATGAATATTAAAACTATTGACACAAAATAAGTTAAGTTTGTACTTGTGTCGATTTGTTTAAAAATTAAGTACCTTTTTGATATACGAACATAATTGTGTAGGTATTGAAACAGATAAAATCAATTTAACAATAGTTAGTAATAGTTTTTTTGGGATATTAGATCAAGCTGCTAATAATTATTGATATACCTTCTAAGTCTAATTATAGACATCTACCACTTAGAATTTAGTTCAGCGTGTTTTGTTTCGCTGTTTTATATAGTTTGTAATATCGAAAACTCCGACAGTATGTTATCTTTTACTTTGGAGGCTGCAAATATCAATTTAGCTAAAATGCCGCTATATGTTGTGAACCTATAAAAAGATACAAGGAAAACATAAGATTCCCTTATATATGTTTAGAGGAGACTCATGCATGTTATAAACAACAAATGTTTAAAAAAAATTAAATTTTGTTATTTGTTTAACTGAAATAAATCTGAGTGGCCTTTACTTCACTATAAAATTTATGATATAGAAACATCTATGTGTTATTATTTTGTTATAACTATTTACGTCATATGCTATAAATGTCTTGCGATAAAAAATGAGTAATATTCTAAACACATTTTTATAAATATGTTTGCTCTATAATAAATTAATCATCACTAAATTGTTACAAAATCCAAGCAACGAGCTAGATGAGTTGGTAAGGTAAATTTGTCCTTGAATAGTTAATTGAGCTCTCCAGCACAGCGGCCGCACAGCAGGTGCTAGGGAACATGATGCTGTCACTGACACGGCTCTAAACTGCTGATATTGTAATTTTTGTTAGCAATTAGTTCGATAGCACTATTGCTTTTTGTTTCTAGAATATATTTACAATTTTTCGTTCATCCCAGCGTACATTTTGCGCCTCAAAGTGAAACATGCGATCTCCTCCTTTTAGTCATTTAGACCAAACCGTTTATCTATCAATTCGTTTATTGGTCTCTTCAACAAGTTTCCAAGCCATTCTAGTCTCAGACATAGTTACCGGTTCGCTTTATTTTAATTACTGTAAACAAGAAAGCATTACACAAGTGTCGCTATTAGTCAAATCCATCAATATTTCTTTAATATTTAAAATTTTCTATAGGACTCACAAGGGAGGAAAAAAGCAATAATATGTTATGTTTTTAAAACTTTTCTTTTTTAATCTCGTTGTATTTCATGATCTAGGTATCCACAACAATATTATTCTTATTGAAACTAAATATGAAGTAGTATACTAAAAAACTCTATTGCGTAATTTTTGTATATTAATATTTTAAGTCCAGCTCCAACCATGTGTCAATACTATGTTAGTACTGAAATATAATTTTGTGTTCCTAATTAAGTATTAGGAGTAGGACATTACTAGATGATTCTAAGGTAAAAATAAAGATAATAAGATCAATTTCAAATATAATAACTTGTGATTTAATATTTCTCAGTAGTCTTACTGACTCATGCCACTCCACTCTTCTACCCAGTATATGCACATTTGCGGTCAGTGATGTGCCACTCCTGGACATATAACTAACGAAAAGGTATTATGTTGTGTGTTTAACAGCCAAGCGTGTTCATACAATTAGCTTAAAGTAAAATAGTATATTTACGCTAAAGCTCAATGTATACTACAAATATGAACTGATTCGAATTGGTTCATCTAAGAAATAAGCAGGAATTCTAAAGCCGAGCCTGAAAAAAGTATTCAGAGAACAATTCGAGAGAATATTTCGCACATCTGTACAATTCCTCCTCAGACAATATTGACAAGTCAAATGATCTAACTGCTAAGTTTGGAGAGAAGAATATGCTGCCAAGAGGAAATAGAACGAGCATTTGCAAGGACAACAGAATAAAAAACTAGAATGAAACTGTGACTGATTTAAGAACCAAGTTTATAGAAAGAAACCTTGAAACAGTACACTCGAAAAAATAATATAAGAGATCAGTTGGGAATACCAGCCAGACACCTAAAACGAGAACAGCTCTTAATCTGCTAAAGGACGGTAGGAGAGAGTCTAGTTTGGGACAGGAGTGAGGGGGTTTAAATCTAGTGGATAGCCCAAGTGTCAGCGTGCTTTGCAACAGAGATTTCCAACCTACAAGGCCGACAGGACGGCCCTCCATCGTCGGTCCAGAATTTAACGGGAAGGATGCAGACGTGGATGGCCAGGATCACAGCTTTCAAAATAGAAAGAAAAACCCTGACGGCAATCGGAGATTAACCCTATCTTCTTCCCTAAACCAAAGCAAGCCGTATACTGTGACATTGAAACACCTGTCATCCACACAGAAAACAAAACAGTTGACTTAGACTAGGGCCAACTTAAAGGAAGAACTGCAGTGAAAAAAATGTGAAGTTTGTTTGGGTAGGAAGGAGGGGAAGTATCTTCGTGAGAAAAAAGGAGGGGGAAACAATGCCATAAGTAAATAACTATTGAAGACATTGCCTCCCAAGCCCGTATTATTTACAATACCACGGCTATACGGCAAATGCATACGTCCCCCAGAACATGTAAATTGTTTATGTTTTTACTTTAAATTAAAACCCTTTAGTAAGTTGTTAGTCCCTTAGTAACGCCCCCAGTAGGAACAAATTGTACTATGGTAATTTTTTGAAGGATTTACTCAAAATTTTAATGATAGCCACAACTCAAATTGTAATTTATTTTATAACATTTTCCCCCAAATGAAGCTTTCAAAATGATAACTTTCATTTCATGTAAATATAAGAAGATATAAAGAAGAAACTTTGATTCCCTAAACTCGTTGAGCTATAAGCCCAATTAAACACAAAAATTAGATTTTATATAATTCTATCGGAAATATGGATTCAAAGTGAGGAAGTAAATTTTATTTTTTTTATCAAAATTCCCGGGATTATAAATGTTAAAAGCGAAGTGGTAATGACCAACTTACAGGAGGCCGGAGGAGTGTTGTGTATGTTTGTAACTGAACAAATGTTAATAGTTAGGGAAGTGGAGTGTACAATGACAACTGCAGATTGCCTTTTTTTTATTTACTTAACGTCCAAACTTTGAATAATAATTAAATTTCAAACAACTTAGTTTTGGTATATATCGATTGCAACGAATTTTTCTGAGGTATAAATTTTTATTAAATGAATTTGGGAAACCAAACTTTTAAATATAAACTAATAATAACAATTTTCCATTGGCGATGCAAACTTTAGATATTCTAAAAGATCCTTCCCTATGTGTGCATAAGTAAAAATTTACGTTGAAAACGCCCTTATTAAAAAAATCAAAATTTGGGTCGAATAATAGGTTTCATATCGGTTGATAAAAATAATCCTAAACAAGAAATCTAGGAAAAAATTAAACTTGAAATAGAAACTATTTTGATTGGAAAAAGAAAATTTTAAAACCTTCCAACCCTGGAAAAAAAAAAAAAAATTTTGGGGTAAAAATCATTGCTACAATGAAATTTATAAAATAGTTTAATTAACTAATATTGAGACAACGTAATAAAATTGAAATTTTATATTTTAAAAACAAAAAACCGCTTATTATGCAAATCAAAAACTTGTTTAGATCCCCTTGGATATAACGTTAGCATTTTTAAGTAGAATGAAAAAAAGAAACAAGTTAATTATCAAATATGTAAAAGAAGACCATACGAAATTGACTTGTAGAGAAATAACTTTGATCGATAATGTGTCACATTATAAAATCTGATATAGAAAAAACACTAAAAAATAATTTTTAATTCGAGGTTTAAATCAGGCAGTTGTTGGAGGTGATACCAGTCAGTACAGCATGGAGGGTTTGTAAATAAGTTAACAGGTGCTAAATAGGAAACGACAAAGTTTGATAAGGTAGTACTCAATGGAAGATGGTTCAAATCATTGAAGACCCGCTGTTGATTGCAAATGAAAAAATCCAGATTCTTTATCCTGGCTAATGTGTATAGTGATGCTGATAGACATTAATCGGTAACGAACCCTGCTATTTTTTTTTTTTTATTGAATGTAAGCTTTGTCAACCAAATGCAATAATATTTTTTATTTCTTCCCTTGTTGACAAAACAGAATTAGAAGAATGTTATCAGGAAACTAAAAAAACAAAAAGAAGTTCCACATGGATATGGAACGGTAATAATGTCCGAGCTTGTAAAGAAGATTTGCTGTAAATATTTCACATATTCTTGTACAATATAATTGAATTTTGGGAAGGCTTTTTAGACTAGGTATATTTTCCTGATAAGCCTTAAAAAAAGTATATTATTGTATACCTTATTTTCAAAAAAGCGAAACAATTTTAGTAATAGAACAAATATCGTTTCGTCCAATTTAGCCTACCTTCCTCTAGTTTTTTTTTTTCAAAAAATAATAGAATAAAATGTATGAAATCAAGATTGATAGGATTTTTTTATTTAATTAAAAATTTTTCAGTCCAATTCTGGTTTAAATTAATTTATTAACTATGCAGGAAATATGGGACGGAAGGATGCATTTGGAGTCTAGTCATATTCAGCTGAACATCAATTTATTATAGTAAAAGTGAAATAGGAATGAAAAAACTTTCCGGAGTTTTTGTAGATTTTACAAAGGCATTCGACCTAGTCGACCATAATATTCCTATTTGAAAAAAAATGGTAGAACTCAGAGAGGCGTAGCTCTTAACAGTGGTTGTAAAAGCTTTTTTAATCGGGCCGGTTCCTAGCAAGTGAGAGTGGACAATGCACTTGAGTGTCGCCTCTTACTGTAAAGGCGGGAAGTCCTCCACAAGGCTCAGTCCATCTCGGCTAATTTGGGTTTATTATTTTTATTAAATGATTTGGTTTAAATGAACAACAAAATTTATTTAATGGCCAACAAATCAGTGCCTTTTGCTGACAGATCGTTTTGCTTAATTTTATATTCAGTATACAATGTAGAAATAACTTATGGGAAAGAAAAATAAATAATGATCTTAGACTGTTTAAAGAGCCTGGTCCTAATAAAAATAAAATGTTAATAAATGGTAAATAAGACTAAGTATTTATTCAATTTTGATTTTAAGGGCTTTGGTTTTGGACGTTGCCTGGTGAAGTATCACGAAGAAAACTTGGTAAACAATACCTTTATTACACTGTAAATGGTAATTGAATTAAGAAGAGGTAAAAATTTTTTTAAGTATTTTAAGGTGTAATATTTTGAACCAGAAAAATAAGATTGGAGAAAAAACAATCATATCTTTTCATGCCAAAATCAAAATTAGAAGTAATGGTTTAGGAAGTTTTATTTTTTGAGAAATCTTTTGTGACATAAAGCTGTTTACGTAACTCTTGTATTAATGCAACTAATGTTACTCTAAGGTTAACAGTATTCGGTATTGTATGCTGGGGAGCAGCTCCAAAAACAAAAATAGACAATCTTTAAGGAAAAAAAGGCGCGACTCCCTTCTTTTATTCCTGCCTTTTATACCAACAATTATACAAACTTTTCCCATACACGAACAATATATTTTTTATTTATAAAGTATTCAGATTTAATTTTTTTATAAGGGGAGGGGGGTGCGGGAGGATGGGGTGGTAAATAGAAATAAATATTGTATACATTAAAAACTAATAACGCTCAACAAGAAATTTATGGGCAAAGAGTGTCTTATCTTCCAAAAAAAAACCCGAAAAGTTAATAAAAACTAGCTTATTCAGGCGTTCATTTTCCTACATGGTCTCAACATTTGTATTAATAAAATTTCCAAATAAAATTAAAAAAAAATTAAAACCTTAAATGGCTTTTTGTAATGCTTATAACTAATTGGTTACTTTAGTCAACACTGAACAGATAAAGATATTTATACACAAAGTCACCATTTAGTCCTAAAATAATTCTTAAATGAATTCATTTTTTTTTTCTCCATTGAAATGGCAAACTAAAATCTTCGTCCCCCTTTATAGGACAATTATTTTATTTTGATTGTAATTCCTCTATTAATTAGTAACCCAATTATAACAAAACAGTCTGTAGAAATCTTAATATTGTGTTTAGTAAACCCATCTTAATATATATCTTAATAATTATCTTATGATCTTATAATATCTTATCTTATCTTATATTCAATCTTGTAATATATATATATATATATATATATCATATTATATACTAATAAAATATTGATAATGGTTTGATAGTACTCCTTGTATATTCTTAAATATGTATAAATTAACCTTAATATAAGGTTCTTGATGGTCATAATAATATAACACATATCTTAAATATTAAATTAGTAACCAATATAACAAAACAGTCCCTGTAGAATCTTAATTAATTGTTTCCATTACTGCTCTAAACATGTTAAGATAATATTGTCATTAAGATAAATTTTATTTTTTACATAGATGAATTTAAAGTTCCCCCCTTTTATTCAATATATTAGTCTTTTTATGTATATTTAAACATTGTAATGTATAGAAGTAAGATTTGACTAGAGTTTAAATTGATTAAGTTGTACTCTTATCAACGTTAATTTGGTGATTTTTATATTTTAAATGTTGATTTTTAGTTAAATATAGTGAGACGATTTCAGATATACCGGCAGTGATCTGCACAAAATTCAAGTCCTGTTGTCAGGAGAAAACCGGACTGTTAATTTATCTCTGACCCTTTCCTTGTTTAATTGTTTAGTTTTATCTAACCACGAGGCAACTTGTTAAATGTGGTTAGATTATATTCCCTTAATAATCTTGTTTGTAAATTTATATTTTTTT